>NC_044391.1:73825125-74126375 GCF_006542625.1 Nomascus leucogenys
GCCATTTATAAGCGCTAAGAGTAGAAATCAATAGTTAAATTGACCTAATAAAAGATTTGTGCATTCTACTACTGTGACAAGAAGAACAACAGAAAGCAACATATATAGACTCTTAACAAGGCTCAAGGCACATTTTGCATTTGTTTTCCATATGAATTTAATAAGCATGAGACAGTGCTAGTGAATTACATTTGTTTTATTGAGTCTATTTAAGCCAGGATACTGTTAAGTAATAGGCTGTCGGTTTGTGGGAGCCAGATTCAGTAACAGGTCAGCAACAGACTTGCCACATGCCAAAAATGGGGTTATACTGGTTTCAGTTTGCTAACTGCCTAAGTAAACTTGTGTAGAATTTGCATTTTTTGCTTTGCAATTACTGGTTACTTCTTTTTCACATTACATTTGCATTCTATGTAAAAAATAGATTTTATATTTAATTCAAAATGTATCCAAATGTACTTACTCATTGGACATTATTTTTAAATGATAAAGGAACTTAAAAAAGTGATAGGATCAATATAGTAATAATTCTAACTCCCTTTTATACCCATATAAAATTCATTTAACTAGACTTATTCATTCAACAATATTGTTAAATAACCTAAAGGATTTTTTTTAAAGAAATAGTGTAAACATACAAATATGAATAATTTGAACTCCCTTTTATATAAATGTATCTGTATTCACGAACTGTAAATAATTTAAAAAATATATATATACACACACGTGTGTGCACACACGCACACACATCATGCCTTAACAATGGGGATACATTCTTTTTTTTTTTTTTTTTTTTTATTTTTTTTTATTATACTTTAGGGTTTTAGGGTACATGTGCACAATGTGCAGGTTTGTTACATATGTATCCATGTGCCATGTTGATTTCCTGCACCCATTAACTCGTCATTTAGCATTAGGTGTATCTCCTAATGCTGTCCCTCCCCCCTCCCCCCACCCCACAACAGTCCCCGGAGTGTGATGTTCCCCTTCCTGTGTCCATGAGTTCTCATTGTTCAATTCCCACCTATGAGAGAGAACATGCGGTGTTTGGTTTTTTGTCCTTGCGACAGTTTACTGAGAATGATGTTTTCCAGTTTCATCCATGTCCCTACAAAGGACACGAACTCATCATTTTTTATGGCTGCATAGTATTCCATGGTGTATATGTGCCACATTTTCTTAATCCAGTCTATCGTTGTTGGACATTTGGGTTGGTTCCAACTCTTTGCTATTGTGAATAGTGCCGCAATAAACATACGTGTGCATGTGTCTTTATAGCAGCATGATTTATAGTCCTTTGGGTATATACCCAGTAATGGGATGGCTGGGTCAAATGGTATTTCTAGTTCGAGATCCCTGAGGAATCGCCACACTGACTTCCACAATGGTTGAACTAGTTTACAGTCCCACCAACAGTGTAAAAGTGTTCCTGTTTCTCCACATCCTCTCCAGCACCTGTTGTTTCCTGATTTTTTAATGATGGCCATTCTAACTGGTGTGAGATGGTATCTCACTGTGGTTTTGATTTGCATTTCTCTGATGGCCAGTGATGATGAGCATTTCTTCATGTGTTTTCTGGCTGCATAAATGTCTTCTTTTGAGAAATGTCTGTTCATGTCCTCTGCCCACTTTTTGATGGGGTTGTTTGTTTTTTTCTTGTATATTTGTTTGAGTTCATTGTAGATTCTGGATATTAGCCCTTTGTCAGATGAGTAGGTTGCAAAAATTTTCTCCCATTCTGTAGGTTGCCTGTTCATTCTGATGATAGTTTCTTTTGCTGTGCAGAAGCTCTTTAGTTTAATGAGATCCCATTTGTCGATTTTGGCATTTGTTGCCATTGCTTTTGGTGTTTTAGACATGAAGTCCTTGCCCATGCCTATGTCCTGAATGGTATTGCCTAGGTTTTCTTGTAGGATTTTAATGGTTTTAGGTCTAACATATAAGTCTTTAATCCATCTTGAATTAATTTTTGTATAAGGTGTAAGGAAGGGATCCAGTTGCAGCTTTCTACATATGGCTAGCCAGTTTTCCCAGCACCATTTATTAAATAGGGAATCTTTTCCCCATTTCTTGTTTTTGTCAGGTTTGTCAAAGATCAGATAGTTGTAGCTATGCGGCATCATTTCTGAGGGCTCTGTTCTGTTCCATTGATCTATGTCTCTGTTGTGGTACCAGTACCATGCTGTTTTGGTTACTGTAGCCTTGTAGTATAGTTTAAAGTCAGGTAGCGTGATGCCTCCAGCTTTGTTCTTTTGGCTTAGGATTGACTTGGCGATGTGGGCTCTTTTTTGGTTCCATATGAACTTTAAAGTAGTTTTTTCCAATTCTGTGAAGAAAGTCATTGGTAGCTTGATGGGGATGGCATTGAATCTATAAATTACCTTGGGCAGTATGGCCATTTTCACGATATTGATTCTTCCAACCCATGAGCATGGAATGTTCTTCCATTTGTTTGTATCCTCTTTTATTTCATTGAGCAGTGGTTTGTAGTTCTCCTTGAAGAGGTCCTTCACATCCCTTGTAAGTTCGGTTCCTAGGTATTTTATTCTCTTTGAAGCAATTGTGAATGGGAGTTCACTCATGATTTGGCTCTCTGTTTGTCTGTTATTGGTGTACAAGAATGCTTGTGATTTTTGTACATTAATTTTGTATCCTGAGACTTCGCTGAAGTTGCTAATCAGCTTAAGGAGATTTTGGGCTGAGACAATGGGGTTTTCTAGATATACAATCATGTCATCTGCAAACAGAGACAATTTGACTTCCTCTTTTCCTAATTGAATACCTTTTATTTCCTTCTCCTGCCTGATTGCTCTGGCCAGAACTTCCAGCACTATGTTGAATAGGAGCGATGAGAGAGGGCATCCCTGTCTTGTGCCAGTTTTCAGAGGGAATGCTTCCAGTTTTTGCCCATTCAGTATGATATTGGCTGTGGGTTTGTCGTAGATAGCTCTTATTATTTTGAGATACGTCCCATCAATACCTAATTTATTGAGAGTTTTTAGCATGAAGGGTTGTTGAATTTTGTCAAAGGCCTTTTCTGCATCTATGGAGATAATCATGTGGTTTTTGTCTTTGGTTCTGTTTATATGCTGGATTACATTTATTGATTTGCGTATGTTGAACCAGCCTTGCATCCCAGGGATGAAGCCCACTTGATCATGGTGGATAAGCTTTTTGATGTGCTGCTGGATTCGGTTTGCCAGTATTTTATTGAGGATTTTTGCATCAGTGTTCATCAAGGATATTGGTCTGAAATTCTCTTTTTTGGTTATGTCTCTGCCAGGTTTTGGTATCAGGATGATGCTGGCTTCATAAAATGTGTTAGGGAGGATTCCCTCTTTTTCTATCGATTGGAATAGTTTCAGAAGGAATGGTACCAGTTCCTCCTTGTACCTCTGGTAGAATTCAGCTGTGAATCCATCAGGTCCTGGACTCTTTTTGGTTGGTAAGCTATTGATTATTGCCACAATTTCAGAACCTGTTATTGGTCTATTCAGAGATTCAACTTCTTCCTGGTTTAGTCTTGGGAGGGTGTATTTGTCAAGGAATTTATCCATTTCTTCTAGATTTTCTAGTTTATTTGCATAGAGGTGTTTGTAGTATTCTCTGATGGTAGATTGTATTTCTGTGGGATCGGTGGTGATATCCAACAATGGGGATACATTCTGTGTGTCATTAGGATATTTCATTGTTGTGTGTACATCATAGAGGATACTTACACAAACCTAAATGGTATAGCCTACTACACATCTAGGCTGTATAGTACAGCCTATTGCTCCTAGGCTGCAAACCTATACAGCCTGTTATCCTATTGAATACTGTAGGCAGTTGTAACATAATGTTATGTATTTGTGTATCAAACCATACTCAAACGTAGAAAAGATACTGTGTTGTGCTATGAGGTTATGATGCCTACAAATGTCACTAGGTGGTAGGAATTTTTCAGCTCCATTGTAATCTTACGGGACCACCATCATATATGTGGGTCCTTTGTTGACTGAAGCGTTGTTATGCAGCTGTTGACTATAGTTAGTGAAAAAATCTAGTTCTATGATTGGTTTTGTTCCCTCCTTTCTTATGATCACTATTCATTCAACACCTTTTATATGACATGTAGTTCGAAAGCACAGGGTATGCAAAAATTATCCCCCTGTTTTCGGTTGCAATATCGTTGCTGACCCAGATAACTTCATTTCCTTCAGCTGTGCTTTCATTTTCAACTTCTCTAGTTGGAAATAAATCCTCTTGTGTTGCCCCTTGAGGGGGGAATCGTTTAACAGGAAATCACTTACTAATCACAGTTCATTAATCACATATAAAGAATACTTTATAAATGTCAACTGTCATTCATAGAAAATGTATGTTACCTTGAGGAATGTCTATGAATTACTTATTCATTTTCATTGCCTTTCACACATTACATTATATTCCTTAGGAGTTTATTAATTTCAAATATAAATTGACTGTGACTTTTATACAGAGTCTTGCAAACAAGAGAGATAGCAGTTTTGCACCTTTTCTTTGATTTACTTGTTATCTTCCTGGTCATGTAATTAGTCTGTTAAAGTCACTCTGCCTGTATAGCTTGTTGAAGGTTACAGGCAGTGGAGTGCTGGAACTGGCTTATGTCGAGACCTCTTCCCAATTCCATGTTCCATGATGGCTTTGTTGATAGCTTAAAATTGGCTATGGTGAGAGTGTTTACACTTTGGAAATTGGCAGATGCCAACCATAGTTCTCTCCTAGACAGCCACTTATTAAACCTTTAGCAGCACTCACTGTTTACAGTGTTCTTTTTCGTTTTTTAAAAATACTTTTATTATGAGGAATAGCCATGTAGAATTTTATTTCCAGATATTTTGTTGTTTGAAACACTAAGAACATCACTCACTATACCAATTGCCAACTGAGTAACTGGGAAAGTTACTTAGCTTTTCTGTGCCCAAGTGTCCTTATCCGTAAGACGGGGATGATAATAATAGCACGTACCTTGGGATTGATGTGAGGTTGAATAAGAAACATATTTATTTCAGTGCATACATAATGACCTGGAATGAACACTCAAATAATGCTACCTCTTATCTCTCTGTACTTTAATTAATAGATATTTATTGATCCCTTACTAAGTACCTAGCATTTTGCTATGTACAGTGGGTCATCTACTGAGACGCAGTACCTCTCACATCAAGTATTAGCCACATTGACCTGTGGCAAATGACTTCTTTTGATGTTCCCATGTAATGCCCCCCACCCCTCCTGGTTTTTTTTCATTTGTTTTTGTTTTTTGGTCTTTCTGCCTGGGACTCTTTTTTCTTCCTACGTGAGTTTTGCAGACCTTTTTCATATTTATATATGGCTCATACATTCCCTCCTCTAGAAAGCTTCTCCTCACTCTAGACCTGGCCATATAACTGTTTTGCCTCTTTGCTTATGTAGTTTGGAGTATAAATCATAATTATGCATCTTACTCCATCTCTGAATTTGATTCCACAGCCTATGACTTACACCTTTGTGTTCTTAACCTCTTAGTAAGAAATGCCGGACACATAGTAGACCGACTAGAAGTGTACATTGAATGTTTGTTGGTTAAAGGAATGGAACATGGACTTCACTCATAGAGACCTTACTATTTGGTTGAAGAGATAATGCATACACATGTGACATGAAGGAAAACACAAAGTATATTGAAGATATCTATTTTTTTTTAGTTTATAGTTAATTTTTACATACCTATGTATTTTTGTAGTAGGTAAGTCAATTATTTTCATGCTACACATATGGACATTTATGTATATATGTACAAATACATTGATTTAGGTTATCTAGGCCAGATTGTAAGTAGCAAAGCCCAGTTTGTAAACCAGGTTTGTGACTTCAGGTCAGAAATATTTTAAAAAAAAAAATCCTTGGTTGTTCTTCCAGACATGAACTCATTCTTTTTTTTTCTTCCCCTGTGATTTGTGTCTTTTTCGTTTGTTAAGTTTAAAAAATTCTTATGGCAATTTTTAAATGTACATAATATTAGAGAAACAATATAACAACCCCTTCCATATATCTATCAGTCAGCATTTTGTATGCATGTATCCTTATGTGCATCAGCCAACATTTTGCCCTTTTTGTTACCTTTCACACTCCTTTTATCCCTGTAGCATGTTAAAACAAGTCTCAGACATCCTATCTTGTCACCTATACTTCTTCAGTAGTATCTCTGACAGTTAAGAACTTACTTTAAATATAACTCCATTTCCAAATCTATGAAAATTGACAATAATTTTATTGTATCATTTGATAGCCACTTTATGTTCAACTTTTTCTGATTGTCACAGGAATGTCTTTTTTTAATAGGTATGTTTTTCCAGTTAGCATCTATGATGTCATTTAGCTTGTTCTTCCATCATCCTTATTTTCTGTAAACTGAAAATTGGAGTCGAGTTTAACTTTAATGTTATTTATTATTATTTGGGGGGAACATTTCCTAGAAGGTTCTGTATACTTTCTATTTTATCATATCAAGAGGACATAATTTTAGTAATCCCTACTTTTAATGATGCTGCCTGGGCCAATCCTTATAAAGTTCTCCATCAGACTTGGATCCAATGATTTCACCTCATTGTTGATCATTTTGTAGCCATGATATTTTTTAGAGTTTGCAAAATGGTGACTTTTAATTATATAATTTCTGCTGCGCTTATTATCAAGAATTTTTTTCATAAAGAACTTTTCATAATAACTGTCAACTTCAAAATATAGTTTATATCAGAAAAAGGGAAAAAATGCATAATATTTATCAATTTTCAGAATCAGATATTCTCTTCTAACATAAGATCTAAATAAGGTTACACATATAATCAACGATGGCAGTAAATTTTTCTAAAAAACTTTGCCCTTGGAAAAATTATTTATTTATTTATTTATTTATTGAGACGGAGTTTCACTCTTGTCTCCCAGGCTGGAGTGCAGTGGTGCAATCTTGGCTCACTGCGACATCTGCCTCCTGGGTTCAAGTGATTCTCTTGGCTTAGCCTCCCCAGTAGCTGGGATTACAGGCATGCACCACCATGCCCAGCTAATTTTTTTGTGTGTATTTTTAGTAGAGATGGGGTTTCATCATATTGACCAGGCTGGTCTCGAACTCCTGACCTCAAATGATCTGCCTGCCTTGGCCTCCCGAAGTGCTGGGATTATAGGCGTGAACCACTGTGCCCGGCTGATAAATTATTTGAATTGCTTCTCCTAATTTTTTTTGATTAATATGTTTTGATAACATTGTTCCTATGGTAATATTATCAAAAAAGTTTTCTTTCCTTCCTTTTTGTTTATCATTAATGTGCCTCTGTATGGTTGAATTTATTTACTCAGAAGATATTTATTGGGCATCTGTCTTTTTTTTATCAAGCTCCATGCTAGTCCCTGAGGATGTAGATATGAGCCCTGCTTTTTTCTTTTCTTTCTTTCTTTTTATTTATTTGAGACAGAATCTCACTCTGTCACTCAGGCTGAGTGCAGTAGCATGATCTTGGCTCACTGCAACCTCCGCCTCCCAGGTTTAAGCGATTCTCCTGCCTCAGCCTCCTAAGTAGGTGAGATAACAGGCAAGGGCCACCATGCCCAGCTAATTTTCATATTTTTGGTAGAGAAGGGGTTTCACCATGTTGGCTAGGCTGGTCTCAAACTCCTGACCTCAAGTGATCTGTCTGCCTTGGCCTCCCAAAGTACTGGGATTACAGGCTTAAGCCACCGTGACCGGCTGCTTTTTTCCTAGAATATATAGTTTGGGTTTCTTTTCCACTCATGATGTGATTTAAAAATTGAACCTGTTGTATATGAATGTGGTTTTGTAAACTATAATATTTGGTATCATATACTATATATTTTAACTAGCATTTTTTTTTATAGCTTTCTTTGGAGTTCTTGGCCTTAGTGTCTAAAATAGTGGCAATAAAGGAATTTGGAAGTTAAGTTGTTCTTGCTGACCCAAAGAAAAATCAGATGTTTCTGTTTAGGACACTGTATGTGACAAATAAGGAAGGTTGTATTAATTTATTTTTTTGAAGAATAATTGATGAGAGAATAATGAGAATTCCTCCAAGATTAAAAGTAAATTATAAGATCCTGTGCTATTTTAATGTAAGCAAACATTTGAATTTAATTTGACTTCTATTTTCAGTAAATTAGAGTGAAATTTTAGGGACGTCTTTATCTCCTATAGTGTGTGTTTTGCCAAGATTTATTAAGGGTAATTTTGGATTTTAGAAAATGTACAGTTTCTAAAGGCTTGTGAACGTTTTATATTGATAGAAAATGTAAGTAAGACTAGTAACACGCCGGGCGCAGTGGCGGGCGCCTGTAGTCCCAGCTACTCCGGAGGCTGAGGCAGGAGAATGGCCTGAACCCGGGAGGCGGAGCTTGCAGTGAGCCGAGATTGCACCACTGCACTCCAGCCTGGGCGACAGAGCGAGACTCCGTCTCAAAAAAAAAAAAAAAAAAAAAAAAAAAAAAGACTAGTAACACACTATTTTCTCCAAAGGATCCTGTGACTGACACAAAAAATATGATATAATATTGAATCTGCCAAAAGATGCACTGTTAATCTGGGGTTATGTTATGTTGTTATTTTATTAGGTATGTGATACTGTGCTGTGAATTTTAGAATATAGGTAGTTAAGTAATTATTATAATTCTAAAAATCTTCTGAGATGTTTTCTCTGAAGCAGAAACTCAGCTTTTACTCATGTTTAGATAATGTGATATAGCTGTTCTAGATATTTGAGATTAGGGTTGAGGCAAATTGTTGACATATAATTAAAATGTATTTTATAACTAAAATCTAGAAGAATGGAAAAAGTTTACATTGTATTTATAAGACTTTGCTAACATGCTTTATGACATTATGGAGAAGTACTAGAAAGAAGGAGATCTTTAAAAGGAGTGACATTCTGTTTGCTTTGCTGGAGTACCTTATCAGGAAATTTGAAATCTTAGCCCTTTAATTGTGATATCTGTTAATTCTACAACTTACACTGAATTTAACTTTGAAGATCAACACATGGATTTTTTTTAAAACAATATTTACTCTATCAAAAGAGTAGTTGTATTTTTGACTTGAGGAAATAGCTTAATCTGAACAGCACAAAACGTGACAAAAAAGTTTGCTAATACATAAATATTGGCTATTTTAATCTGTTGAAAACGGAAGGCTAGTACCAAGGGAGACAGTAGTAAAATTATAGAAGGAGCTAGTGAAAAGTAAACATTATGCAACATGAAAAGAATACTAGGGGAAAAACTGACGGAGTAGAATAACAGGAAGATTAGTCACTTCTGGAAGGAAAAAAGTAGGTAGGGGGCAGGGGGATGAAGTACTTTAAACAGGAATGTGGAACTGGAAGTGCTAGGGCTAAAAGACAGATATGAAGTCATTTGGGAGCTAAACTGGGCTTTGAAAAAGGAATAATACTGGTAGCATTTAATATCGAAATTTAAATTTTATATTAACAATAAGAAAAAATGGGGAAAAATTTTTGTTAGGGATTATAAAATGCCTGTTAAAATAAAAAGAATCATATTTACTCCTTTGTGGAGCTAAATTGGTTTCGGTCAGACAGCAATGTCAAATGCAAATCAAGAAAATACATTTCTGAGGCCAAGGCAGGAGATTACTTGACCCCAGGAGTTTGCGACCACCCCAGGGAACATAGTGAGACTCTGTCTCTACCAAAAAGAAAAGAAAAGGAAAAGAAAAGAAAAAAAAATTAGCCAGGCATAGTGGTGAGCACCTGTAGTCGCTACTCGGGAGGCTGAGGTGGGAGGATTGCATGAGCTTGGGCAGTCAAGGATGCAGTGAGCCATGATCAGCCATTGCACTCCAGCCTGGGCAATGAAACAAGACCCTGTCTCACATATAAGATATACATAAGAAATATATATATATATATATAATTTCTTTCAAAACCAGCCAAAGTTCTTTTACTTTCAAGTGATGGATAAAAGCATTGTGGATATCACGGGATATATGTGCTATTGGTTTGAAATAATTTTCACTTTTGCATTTATTTATCTGACAAAGGAGTACCAATCTCTAAATATTTTAAGGATTATTTCTATGAATTCTCTAAAAAATATAAATTGCAACTGTCTATATCATACAAAAATATTTAGCAATCCTTATAACAGAAAACAAGATAGTAAACATTGTGTGTATGTTCATGTGTGTGTATGTGTGTTTATTGGTAGTCTCATTAATCCCTAGTCTCTACTGACGTTATTAGGGACATTAGTGGAACAGATTTTGCTGAACACATTTTCAACCACTCTGAGTGTTCTTAGGTATTTTTATTTAGAGACTGAGTCTGTGTTGTTATGGCTGGTCTCAAACTTCTGGGTTCAAGCGATCCTTCTGCCTTACTTTCCCAAGTATCTGGGACTACAGATGCACACCACTGCCCAGCTAAAATGTACTTAAATAAAGTAGATAATTCTGGGGTTATCTTGAACTCCTGGCTTTAAGTGATCCTCCTGCCTCAGCCTCCCAAAGTCCTGGGATTACTGGCTTGAGCCACTATGCTTGCCACCTCTGGGGTTATATTAGCATGACACCAGGACAAAAATCTGCCCATTTTTATATCAGGAAAAAAAATGCTACTTTCATTTAGGTGCAGAAAATGGCTTATGCCTATTGAAATAGAAAATTCAGTCTAATTTAGACACCTGAGATTATTATTTGATATAACAACATAGAATACATCACTCTGTGTCACTGAATTCATAGAAATGCAGTACAGAATGCAGTACAGTAATCCCCCCTTATCTGCAGTTTCACTTTCTGCAGTTTCAGTTAACCATGGTGTATAACATGGTAAGATATTTTGAGACAGAGAAAGCAATAGAGAGACCATATTCACAGAACTTTTATTACAGTATAATTGTTTTGTTTTATTATAGTTATTGTTGTTAATCACTTACTTGCCTAATTTATAAATTAAACTTTATTGTAGGTATGTATAGGAAAAAAATAGTATATTTAGGGGTTGTTACTGTCCATGGTTTCAGGCATCCCCTGGGGGTCTTGGAATGTATTCCCCATAGATAAGGAGTATCTACTGTACACAGTCAGGTAAGCCATTCCCATTGATTTTATTACAAATTGCAATGCTTCCATGGCTTGCTTACACATAATTTGCTGAGGTAACTTTTGCAGAAAATAACCAATTTACGTGAACACCAAATACTGATAAAAAATCTCTTTCTCTCTTTTTCCCTTTTTCTCCCTTCTCCGTCTATCCTTCCCTGTCTTACTCCCTCATTCCCGCTCTTCTTCTCTTTTCATACTCACACAGACACTCCTTCCCCTACACACACACACACACACACACACACACACCCTGCCCCTGGGCATAACTGAATAGGAAATGTTTATTTTCCAAACTACAGAAAAAACCTTATCTCAAACACTGAAACTCCTTCCTTTTCCTGGTTTGGAAACACTAAGTCATACTGAGTCACTTGTAGATTTTCTTTAGCCAGTTGTATTTAAAGCATAAAGTTGTGAGGACAAAATGACTCAGGAATTTGTAATGTACCATTAGAGCTTTTCACTTTTAGGATACTAGTTCATATTCAGATGACTTAGTATTAAAGATTGATGGGTTGTTTACTTTCTAGAAGAACCAGAGGAGCTCACTGTAACTTCACTTATTTTGACCTAAGTATGGCCTAGAGTTTATGCTTATTAATTCATTTATTTCTGGGTAAAGCCATGTACAAGGAATTAAATAAAAGGAAATGGACCCAGTAAGAGTTGATGAATAAGAAGCTGTTACCTTACTCATTTACATATATTACTTCAAATGTTACTGATTGATTGATTGATTGAGATGGAGTTTTTGCTCTATTGCCCAGACTGGAGTGCAGTGGTATGACCTCAACAACCTCTGCCTCCTGAGTTCAAGCGATTCTTCAGTCTCAGCCTCCCAAGTAGCTGGGATTACAGGCTCCCCACTACCACACCCAGCTAATTTTTGTATTTTTAGTAGAGACAGGGTTTCATTATGTTGGCCAGGCTGGTCTTGAACTCTTGACCTCAAGTGATCCACCCGCCTCAGCCTCCCAAAGTGCTGGGATTACAGGCATGAGCCACCGCTCCCAGCCTTGATATCTCTTTAAAAATGAAGTTTGTTAAAATGATCAGAAACTTCTATGCAGCTGATTGCATTGCCATTGACATCAGCGAGAAATAAAAACTATAGCTATAGTGGTTAAGTTGAGCAGTCGGAATCTGTATGTCTGTATCTATCTATATTTATTTAGATGACTGGATAAAAGAGTCATGATTCCTCCTAGTCTATCACGTGGTAATGCCAAGGTCAGAAAAATCATTTGTTATGATCTATCTTATGTAAAAGCCTGTGGAGTTACTTTGTTTTCCTCACTCATAAGATGTCAAAATGTGCTTTCTAGAATTTTTGAATAATTTTTGCTTAAATTCAGTGTTAAAGTTGGAGACTGAAACAAATTTAAATCTGTTGTTAGCCAAAGAGTAAATCAAGCTTATGTGGGTGCAATATATAACATGACTACCCAAGAAATTCTGCAAAAAATGTAGTTGTCTAGCAATTAGGTACAGAGTTGTCATCTTCCTTCTATGATAACTTTTGATTATAAAAATAATTGAAGGTAAATAAACTGTAAATGACACACCACCTCAAGCTATGCCACATGGGCACCTAAATAAGTTCTTTTTAGTAAATGCCACCAAATGGCTGTATTTCTTACAGCTTATGGCTAAATTCTGACAGACGGGAGGTGCCTTCACCATAAAAGTATTTTCTCTCTGAAGTTTTCATGGTTGTGTGTGTGTGTGTGTGCATGCACGCGCACACACACTAGTTTATATTAGGTTAGAGTTTTAAAAAAGCTGAAGATAGCCAAAATTAGTCCAGAGAGTTAGACTTGCTGCCAACCTAAAGAAATAGCTTGGTTTCAGTATTCTTCTGGCTTCTCAGTCTTAACATTTGGGGACCTAAGTGCTTATTTGAGCTGACTGAAATTACCCAGATGGCCCACTTTGGGTCCTCAAGAGCTAATTAAAGGAAGTCATTTCAGCTGCTGAATAATCAAGGCCGTACCTTCCTCCAGTGTTGGTTTCAGCCCACACCTTACAGATGATCGTTGGCTTTCTGAAGCTCTCTCTATACTCATAATTATTGTCTGGACCCTGCATGTAACTAAATTAATTTGTCAAGGATGGGAATGAAATATAAGTTTTGTTGGCAACAATGGTAATCCCCCAAAACAGAATGACAGATACTGTGATGGTAATAATGTTACTGCCCTGTTAATGCCTCTGAAGATAAGATACACTTGAAAAATAATGTGAAAACTGAATTTGTCCTTGACTTGGAAATCTGAGAATCACATAAAATGTTTGTTAATTTCTTAAGCTGGTAAATATCATTAAGAGAAATGGACACATATAAGTTTGTGTACATATTTGTATACAATTAGGTTTTTTTGTTTGTTTGTTTTGAGACAGAGTCTCGCTTTTTCACCCAGGCTGGAGTGCAATGGCTCAATCTTGGCTCACTGCAGGCTCCGCCTCCCGGGTTCACGCCATTCTCCTGCCTCAGCCTCTCTGAGTAGCTGGGACTACAGGCGCCCGCTACCACGCCCGGCTAATTTTTTGTAATTTTAGTAGAGACGGGGTTTCACCGTGGTCTCGATCTCCTGACCTCGTGATCCGCCGGCCTCGGCCTCCCAAAGTGCTGGGATTACAAGCGTGAGCCACCGCGCCCGGCCCACAATTAGGTTTTTGAAAAAAGACAGGGATATCAGATGCTCCTGCCACCAGGGTTCTGGCCAGACATGACATTTCCTACTCTCGTTTTTGAAGAGTTCTAACACTCATCAGTTTTCAAGCGTCAGTAGAGGGTGGGCATAAAACCACAATTTCAGGAGCTGCATTCTCTGGGTCCAGATTTCATCTTTGCTACTCATTAGTTGTATAACTTTTGGCAACTTAACATTATATGCCTCAGATTTATCAGATATACCCTATTACATGGGAGTGTGTCTACCTTGTTAGGTTATTGTAACTCTTTAAGTTCATACATGTAAAGAACTTATGGAATTCCAGGGCACACAATGTTACCTTACCATTGATGTTATTTGCTGTTATTAAATCTTAATTTTATGTAAACATTTTAAAATGTCTGTCTTGTTAACAATAAATGTGCAATATACAAATAAATGAAAATCAAAATTAGTGGTGGAGTTGAATGAAATGAAATAATGAATGAAATGAAATGAAGTAATTTAGAGCTCCAGCTCTGGAACTATATAATCTTCATTCAAATCACTGTGACCTTGAAGAAGTTATGTAACCTAACTAAGCCTCAGTTTCCTTGTTTCCAAAATGGGAGCAGTACTAATATCTAATCCTTGGAGGAGTTGTGAAAATTAAATGGGATAACACATATAAAGCACAGAGAACAGTGCTTGGCAGTTAATGAATCTACAGTATGTGTTAGCTATTGTTTTATTCTGTCATGATGAAGTGAACACTGTGATGCAGTACTTATATATCAGAAACATTATACTTAGAATCTGCCTATATAGGGTTTTCAGTTTTGCTAATGAGGAGTGTTATTCTCTGCTGCGTAGAGAACAAATGCTTTGGTGTTTATAATTTTTCTCTAATAGGTAAATGATTAGGAAAAGAATAACCTGTTTTCTTACTTACCCTTTGTTGAGATATTTAAATTATACAAAAAAACTGTAGATGGCTTTTTATATCTATAGGATTTTAGCTCTGGATAAATAAATGCATTATTAATCTTGGAACCTGCTTAACTCTGTTGTCCAGCCACATTGTAGCCACTGATTAAGTCGAACGCCACTAGAAAGAAAAGCAAATAATCAAAAACATCAAAATGGAAATGAAATATGAAGCAAGGAAGTCATTACTTCTTCTGTAAAATAAAGGTCTGAGACCTAATATTTTCCTATCGGTTGGGAGTATTGATTATGAAAACATTAGGATTTTCAGTAAAATTGTTTCTGTGCCAAGATGGCAGATAGAGTATTATGAAAGAAATTACCAAAATTGCACATGACATTTATTTTATATGGTAACATTCTTTCTTTCATTAGCAGGAAATTTTAGGGCAATTATTTGCTTATTGGGAATGAGGAGGATGAATGAAAATTTAAAAAGGATTCAAGTCTTCCTTATAATAAAATAAACTTTTAAGAGCATGTTTTTCCATAGAATTAGAAACTTAGAATTTCATAGTAACAGTGTATTCATCACCTTGTTTGGGGAGCAAATTTTCAGTATGATCACAGGAAAACACCTGTTTTGACACTCTGAAAAAGGTGCAGACGTATGGGCAAACTCTCTGTAGGTGTAGAGTAAATAAGAATGCTTTGGCTAGCATCTTGCAAGGAGGTGGGTCTAAATGGTCTGCTCCAGCTTCTGCTGCTGCTGCTGCTGCTAATATTGCTGGGAAGGAAAAGTGGCTGACCTGGCATATCCATTACTCTTGGTGCTGCAGCAGTCACTCAGGAAATGTTGTTTAAGGGGAACCTTCTGGATCCTTTTCATGGCACCATGGCAAGAAGAAGCTGTATCTTATCTATGGAAGATAAAGCATGGAGTTGGCTAATGGATGCCGGTGAGTGAATAAGGCAATTGGGGAGCCAGTTTACTAAGATACCATTTGGGTAGGCCTGCTCGCTCAAGGCCTGAGATGACATCCATGGGAAATGGCTTCTGGTATTCTGTACATTAGAAACTGTTTTAGAGAGGAACTGTGGTTTTCACGTTGGTGATCTGATCTGTGATTCTGTATATATGTTCCATAAAGTTCTCATTTATTCTCTGCTTCACTACTTGAAATACTAATACTGAAGTTTGTTCAATACTTCAGTAGATGGAGCATAGTTTTCCATGTAACTTCTTAGTCACTAATCTCTACTCTTGTTTTTGACTTGCCCCACAGTGATTTTTTAAAAATAACTTTGTGGTATGTGAAAGTAGTTGTCCCTCCTTTCAATTCTAAGTGAGCACCTTTTTTTTTCACAACAGTAGATTATAGAATTTTAAATTATCCTCCCTTTTATGATTTACATCAGACACAAACGTGTTAATAGTTTACTTTTGTCTTTCATTAAAAATTGGAAGAAATAAGAATTTTAAGTTAATCATAGAGATGTAGGTCAAATTTTCTGAGAATTATTATTCTGTGGTTAATAGATATCCCATAAAAACGGTAAGAGCTATGTTTGGGAACTTACAGTGGCATAGGAAAGGTTCTGCTAAGTCATGGGGGAACAGACTTGTTTAACTTCAACTTTTAACAGATTTGTTTGACCAACCCCCTCTCCCCAACTCTTCTTTTTTCATGAAGAGTGCGTTTCCACATGTGGCACTACCAGACAGTATTTATTGAGCACCTACTATGTTGCTAGGCAAGCTAGGTGCTGGAAATATAACTGTGAGCACATTCATCAAGAATTTCTTCCCTTGCGATGCTTAACAACAGTTATGAAAACCTTTGTTTAGATGATCTGATCTTATGTAAGATACTTTAATAACAACATAATTTTTATTCAAAATGTAATCTAAGGAGCTTCATAAGTGAATAAACCTACAGTTTCTGATTGACAATATTTATTTACTTTGTCTTCCACTTTTTTGGGGGTTTGTTTCATTTTTGTTGTTTAGATTGTTAAAAACTGGTTTTCACAAATGGGATTAAGAACATGGGTGCAGAATACAAATTGCAATTGATTTTTAATTTTTTATTTAAAGTCAAATTATTACCTTTAAAAAAAGGTCAGCCTCCATTTGGATTCTTCCATAGAGGCTTACGCAGTCTTTCTGCATTCAAACCTATCACATTGACATGATTATATTTTTAAAACATTAAGTTTAGTTTAAGTCAAAATCTAACCTTAGGCACTGTCTCTAAGATGAAAAAGTATTTTTAAAGGAAAATTTAGATTCCTCATTCTCTTATAAAATCCCAGTTCCTTCAAATTTAAAATACTAACTGCTTAGGCAGTACTTAACATGTCGTAAGGTGGGAATTACTTCATTTTATAACAATGTCTAACTCTTAGTGACTTATCAGACAGAAGTAAACGTTACACAATCAAGAGTAGCTTTTATTTCCTGTGTCACTTAGAATATATATTTTGCAGGTGAGGGGAGAAATCAATTCTTCCCAACACAGGATAGTTTGAACCATTTGTCTCAAAGTAAAATAGACTACTATTACTATTTTAGTTACCTTAGAACTAAATACCTTGGCATAGAAGAAATTAGATACCTGAAGTCAAGAATTACACACACATAACCGCTTTTAGGCAATAGCTTTTCTTGTTAACTAATTACAAGTATAAAGTCCGTGGTTAATTTGCTTCGAGTCTTGAAAAAATGAGAGTTCCTAAATGATCTTGACCATTTTCATTTTCATTTCATACATATTAGGAATTATTAAAGTCCTGTCAGAGTTTATACTGAACCTCTGACTTGATTTTATCCAGCTCATCAAAGCAAAATTGTCTAAGTAGCACTCTTTTGTAGATGTTTAATATTTAATATTCACTGGGCTCCTTAAGGTGAGTTCTTGAAGTCTTGTGAGTAGTTGAAGAGCTGTGAATGGTGGTTAACAAGCTATTAGCATCTCCTTGAAAAGCATAACATTATGAAGCAGAGATTCAGGAAAATCTTAGACAGTGAGTAGTCTATCTGACAATGCATCAAAACTAAATTAGTCGGCCAAGCACGGTGGCTCATGCCTGTAATGCCAGTACTTTGGGAGGCCAAGGCAGATGGGTCACTTGAGATCAGGAGTTTGAGACCAGCCTGGCCAGCATGGTGAAAGCCTGTCTGTACTAAAAATACAAAAATTAGCTGGGTGTAGTGGTGCACGCCTGTAGTCCCAGCTACTTGGGAGGCTGAGCCAGGAGAATTGCTCAAACGCGGGAGGTGGAGGTTGCAGTGAGCCAAGATTGCGCCACTACACTTCAGCCTTCCAGCCTGGGCGACAGAGTGAGATTCCATCTCAAAAAAAAAAAAAAAAAAAAGAAAAGAAAAGACCAACTAAATTAGTTATATTTTCTCTCCTTCCTCTTCTTTATCCTTTTTCTTTTTCCATCTTTTGCTCTTCTCATCTCTGCACTGCTTATCTACTTGCCTCTTCTTTGTATTCTTCTCTTATCTCATTGAATTTCTTCCATCTGCCTCATCTGATCATAATAGAAAGTGATGAGTTTGATAAAATGTATATTGTACTTACTAAAAACAATTTTAATTATTTATCAATTTAAAAATCAGTTGTTTAACCTTCTCTCTGTCTTTCCATTTTCTCATCTAATTCCCAATAATGTTGCCTTTTAATTTCTGCTGTCTTGTGGATCAGCACCCTGGGATTTTTTTTTTTTTTTTGTATTTGTGAATTAAATATTGCTATGACAAGATATAATAATTTTATGTCACTTATTAGATTTTTAACCATAAATGCCGTGGGCATGCTATAATATGTATTCCTTACTTTTCTTTCTAGAACTAAATCTCCATACCCACCTCATCCGTGTTTTTGGCTTATGTATGGGATGCTAGAATGGCCTATCTCCATGTATTTTGTTGCGTTTCTCCATTGCTTCTTGTGTTCTGGCGGGAATCTTGGTGATTCTTTTCAAGCACTACCTGAGCTCTGTGCCAGTTGTTCCTCTTCTCCCAGGGTCTTGTGCTGCGTGGTCATGTCTCCACTTCCTCAGCCCTGTCCATTGACAGAACCTTGGGTTCTGTGATGGCTGCCTCTAAACCCTTGTGAGAGCAGGAAACATTCCTCCCCCTGCTGCTACAGTTGAGCACCGTGCTGGGCACCATGTTGCCCTCTACACTTGCTTTCAGTTGTTAAGGCTTCCCAAGCTTTGGCTGTGGCTCAGTGATCCTGCTGTCAAAACCCTGAAACTTTCCTAGCCTGGACACTCAGTGGTAGCAGCAGGTGTTGAGATTTCTCCAAGCCCCTAAGACTCTGGGAGGAAGAGAATGGCTGTTTGACATAGACCTCAGGAGTTCTCAAAGCACCAAGAAACCTCTCCAGAAGATATGTAAAGGTAAGATTCTGATTTCTCTAGGAAGCCGTTCTAGAAGCTAAAAACAAAACAAAACCCTGTAGCTTTGGATTTAATGTAAGTTAGTAGTTAAAGAATGTCCTTGGGAAACTCTGTGTTTGATAGAACCAAAATATGAGTCTTAGATTAGGGAACTACTTATTAAAAACTCTTATAGGAATTTTGTGTGAGATTCACATTAGTTTTATTTATATTAAATCTGGCATGGAACAGATTTTTAAATATTCCTTTTTTTTTTATTTGGACTCTGTGAAGCACTTTTTCACAATCTGCATTGTATATCTAGTAAGAGAAATCTTGTTGAGAATTAAAATGGTTAAAGATAAAATAGAAATTATTTTTTCAAATACCAATGTTTTATTTGCCTCTGTGTTAATAATTAAAACCAAAAACATTAAATGAATATATCTTCAAATTCTTCAAGCTGAAATTCTTAAATCCATAATTAATTCAAAAGGAATTAGAAGAGCAGTTCAAATCTTGGTAGTGCTAGGGATGCATTATTGTCCTTTGTCAAAAGTTACTGCTTAGTATTCTAACTATAGTGATTTCTTGCTTTATTTTTAGATTTTAAAGGGAAAAAAATTTAAAAAACACACTTTTTGGGAAAAAAATTCACTACATATGGATATAAATAACCTGAATGGAGGATACTTATGGCGAGGTGGTGGGGGTGTGTGTGTGTATGACGGGTATGGGAGAGAGATCAGCAGCATCTTAAGTGAACAACACAAAATACCTCTTCAGTGTTAAGAGTTTGTGGCAGCTGTTATTTAGTGCCCCCTTCCTTTTCTTTTTTTTTTTTTTCACTGTCTATTTTCAGGCAGTAATCTGTGAAGTGATATTAAGACACCTCTTCTAATATGAGATCATTGTTGGCCTTACTGTCAGTTTAGGTCTTTTTTCCACCCGTTTGTTTTCTTTTCAATATTAACTTAATTCCTTAAATGGTTTCCCCTTGTTGAAATTAAGGCTATTAGCTTACTACCACATTGAAGTCCTTTAATTTCAATGGCCAAAAATGCAACTTAATTTTTAAAAATGAAGGAAAATGTTTACTAATAGCTGAACAAAATGAAAAATACTGATCTTTGATAGTGTTTATTAAGGATGCTTTTTATTTTTAGTAAACTTTTTATTGATATTTCATTTAACATAATTTCAGAGTAGCTCTGTGCTGTAAGATGAGCAAAAGAACAGATACCTTAAATCTCAAAGAGCTTTTTCTTTCATGTTTTTCTTCTGAGTAGGGCGTGAGGTTTCAGACTCCCCAGTGTTGACATCTATTATTTTCTATCTTGAGATTTTACCTGTAGATACAGAAAGAGGAGATAAAAAGGCCGGGCATGGTCGCTCATCCCTGTAATCTCAGCAATTTGGGACATCAAGACCGGAGGATTGCTTGAGGCTATAAGACCAGCCTGGGCAATATAGCAAGACATTGTCTCTTCAAAAACAAAGAAACGAACAACAGCAGCAGCAAAAAACTGGGCATGGTAGCAGGCACCTGTAGTCCTAATTACTCAGGAGACTGAGGCAGAAGTATTGCTTGAGCCCAGGAGGTCGAGGCTGCAGGCAGCACTGCACCCCAGCCTGGGCAATAGAGTGAGACCTTGTCTCAAAAAGAAAAAGGGGAGATAATATCAACATGCAAAAACTGAACAATAGTAATCTCTTGTGGTGTATACTTGCCACCTCTGTAAGATTGTAATGACGTTGACTGAGTTTTTTCCTGCCAAGTTCAGTTCCGTTTTTTTTTTAATTTAAGTAAAATATCAGACTATGTGAATTTATAGACTTATTTCTCAGAGTATATTAAAAATAGTGGAAGTTGGGAGATTTTTAATTCTTCATGAGTCCAAGCTGAGACATAGCTACAACTGACAGGATCTGTTCACCATACACATACTTCCAAGTTTGGAAACTATCAGCAGTCACCTGCAACTAAACCCACAAGCATAAATGTTCCAGAGTGATAGAATCTTATTTGCATAATACCTAGCAAGATCCCAGATGTAAACAGGAAAACTCCAATGTTCCTTTGTATTCTATGACAGCTGAGAAGCATCCAGGCCTGCTAACTCACTGAAGAAGAATCCAGCAGAAGGGGACTGGACAGAACCTACTTTTCATAGCCACTGATCCCACCTAAAGCAGCCAGTGCTTCATGGACAAAGCCAAGCCAGTATAAAGGCACCACCTGTGGGCCAGGGTCCTTCTGCATTGTTCTCTTCTGATTCTCTCCAGACAGGAGACTGCAGCAGGCCTGCACCTATAAAGGAAATAATTGTATCATATACAATTATTTCCTGAAGGTCTGGGTGAATTGATGAGGGGACACAAACTGTAGGATGCTTATTTTTTAAAACGAAAAGATGTTTAACAAAGCATTTTATTCATACATGAAAACATTCAAGTTTATTCCCTCTAGACTTCAAAGTATAACTAAATGAAATGTTTTGAAGTGCATTAAAGTGGATAATTCTTCCATATATAAAAACAGAAAAGTAAAATTTTCATGCTTTTATTAACGTTTATAGTGAGTTTATAATTTTCTAAAATGTGTGGCACAGTCCCAAGCTAGTGGTTAGCATTATTTGCAAGTTTGTCTATAGAGTGCATTTTTTCTTTTCTATTTTTAGAATTCTTAAATTCCCTTGGGACAAGAAATGAAACAAATACAGGAATGTAAATTATGAATTCTCTTTCTTGGAAGTTCAATTTTAAAAAATAGTTCAAGTACTTTTGGAGTGGGAATTTAGAACACTTATTTCACAAACAGTGTGAAGTGCTTAATCACTGAAAGTATTAGAAGTGAGTGTTAATTCTCAAAATAAGGTCTCAATCTCAGTCATAATTTCTATGAGAATTTCTGCCATCACTCTGTTCATAAGACTAGTACTGCTCAATTCCCATTGTTTCCTCTCTCCCTTCTGTTATTTTTGTAGAGCATGGGAGCTGTCCATACCAGTAGGCAATGAGGAGAATATTTATAATTGAGATTGAGTAATGTCAAATATAAGCCTTTTATGATACAATTATTTCCTTTGTTGTAATAAATTTCTCAGCCTCATTAGGCATATCCATGTAGAAAATAAATTTAAAGTGTGTACAGAGCAGCTAAAAGAGATGACAAATATAGGGATGAGCCCAGATAGTGACATTTTTGATACTTTAAGGGAGTGTTTCACTTCACAAACAGAATATTCCTGTTTATAATTTTTAGGTGGAAATAAAAGCTCACTGAATCAGAATTATTCAAAATTAAAATGATCTCTTTAGTTAATGGTAGTAATGTATGGATTACCTATTGCCTTCAGTCCCGTTACAATGATTATTTTTTTAATTTTTCACAAAAACACCTTGAGGTAGTTAGCATTATTTCACCTATACAAATGAGGAAACTGATACCAAGAGAAATTTGGCCTCACAGATGGACACAGGATTCAAACTCAGGAAGTGTGGCTCCAGAGTCCATCCATCCTTAGAGATCCTTGTTAGTTGTAAATCTGGCAGTGAGTGCCAGTTCTCAAATCAGTCCTAACCCTTTTCATAGCCTGGTACCAGCAAGGGGATTCTGTCTGCACCTCCTTCCAACTCAATTTTGGGTTGCCATTCACTTGCTGGCTATTTGACCTATCCTCTCTCAGCAATAATCCCACCCCATCTAAAATACAAATAATATTATCTCCTTCTCAGGGTTTTTATGAAGATTTAATTTTACGAGACAGAGTATGCCAAGCACTTAACACAATGGCTAGCATATAGAAAATAGCCAATAAATTGTTGATGTTACTATGTAATGTTCCCAGGGTCACACAACTAGAAAAAGATTGAGTCAGAATTCAGGCCCAACTCTGTCTTACTGGAAAACTAAACACACACACACACACACACACACACACACACACACACTTTCCACAAACAACAGGACCTACAAAGCAAAACTCATGCTCTTTCTGGATTAACTACCTCTCAACTCTAACCATAACTTTTATGATGAGTAAAGAAGGATGTCATGTATGTGCTGAAGGGATAAGTAGCATAGTTTAGTGGTTTAGGGCAGACTTTCAAATTGAGGCTTTCATTGTGTGATAGTAGGCAAGTTAACCCCTCTGAGGTTCGTTAACTACACATATTAAACTAAAAACAGTATCAGTTGTATTGCATTATCATGGATAATAAATATTAATACAATTAAAGAGCTCTAATAAATGTTGGCTTTTAGTAATTGATATAGATATAAATGTTTCTTTAAAAATATATTCACAAAATTGGGATGCATACTTAGTGAAATCATAAACATGTAAAGTCTTAGAGATGGATAGAATCTTAGTAGATGATCTTCCATTTTTGAACAGTCTGTATGCTTTCCCTGTCAAATCCATTTAACCTCTCTGAAAGGTCAGTGGAGAAAGGGGAAGAAGGCATCAGAGATCAGGACTGACCCAAATATGGGGTGGTTGTACCTCCAGAGATGTGGGCAAATTTTCTCAGTCTTGGCTTGATGTCAGTGACTAGCATTGGAACACCAGATAGTGGAAATAATCCCTGTTAAGCAGATGATGGGATTATCAATCTTGTGTTCTTTCTCTTTTGAAGCAGAACCCAAACCAACAGTTGGGACTCCAGTCCTGAAGAGAGAGAGAGTTACCTGGACTGAGCTGAATGCCAGAGTTTAACCTTGAATGCTAGTCACAGCAGGGACTTCTTGAATTCTTGGAGCTCAAGTGTCTAGCCTGCCTTACTAGATTCTGAACACCTTGAGGTTGAGGATGTGTATCATAATATTTACTTGCAGCTTTAGAACAGTGTCTGGGAAATAGTGGGCACCCAATGCATCTTTGATAATTAAATAAGAGCATAAGATCCAGAAATGGTACCGAAGGTCTTGTTTAAGGATCCCAAGCCATCAAAGGGATTAGAAAATGAGGCTGCAGTGCAGAAAGCATAGGATGTCCTGGGGATGGGGGTGGGTGCCATGGAGCTGAGGGTGCATAACCTTTGTAATGATGGGTTTAGGAACTTGGTAAACTGAAACTGTCAGTGTAGCCTATTCAATAAATGCAGGAATAAAGTATTCCAAATTGTTTAAAAAATGTTGTAAGCAGATGACATATTTAAAGAATTGAAAGCCATTGGAATCCATTTATATTAGTTTTTCATACAGTGAAAAATAATATTTCTGGCACTGGAAACTCAATTTGGTACCAGAGACTTGAGGAAAAATGTATTTATAAATGTGTCATTGATATATTCCCTTATAAATAAGTTATTAAAATAGGGTTTTATGTTTATAATATTATAAAATTGTAATTTGTCTGTATGAATGTTAAGAACTTACATGGATGATGGGGGAAGTAAGAGTGGAAGTGTAAAAGATGACATTTTTTGGGGGGTGACTGGTATAACTTTGAGATTTGTTTTTTAAATATAATTTTACTACTTGTTTGATATATTTTTCCCAGAAATATGGTGAAAACATCTTCCAGTCAGAATCTAAGTTAAAAAACATAAAACAGTAAAAAGAACAAAGAGAATTAACTATGCTTGGTCTATTGAGACAACAAAAGAAACCACAAAGCACAAACTCACACTTTTTTTTGGACTGTAACACTACCTCTCAGCCCTAACTGTGCCGTCTCTGATAAATAAATCAGGATGCCGTGCGTACTAATGGGAGATGTAGCAGAGTTTAGTGGTTGCCACAAAGGTGATTTTAGGTAGTCCTAACAGGTATTGCAGAGATTTGGCGTGGTATATTAAAAGCCAGACAAACTGGTACCTTGTATTAAAACCCTGGATATTGTGTGCTGGCACCTGAAGGAAGGTTGTTTAGAAAACTTAAACTGAGAGTAAAACTCAAACCAAGTGTTTCCGTGAACATTTGTGTCTTCTTAATTTGAAAAAGGCCATGTATTACACCAGTGCTCCTGTCAGTGTGGAACTTTCCGGTTTTTCAAGAACAGTCTCTTAAATCAAGCACTAAGTTAATATTACACATTTAAACATTTTCGCTTTAAAAAACATACATTGTTGTGAAAGTAAAATATTAAGTGTAGAGAGAAGTTATCACTTACACATGTACCTTATTTTGTAGAATATAGAGTCCATTTGTGCTGTTATTATTTTCAGATGTGCCTGTAAAGTGGCTTCTTTTGCTCTTCTTCTCTTCCCGCTCTCTCTGTATACACAAATGTACACACAGATGGAAAGGCACACAAAGACACACAGACACCCATGCTTTTGCTTTTACTGTAAAAGAGCCATACTAGAGTAGAAAGTACATGACATTAATTCTCTATAATTCTCTATTTCTTTGTTTTCATGGCTATGTATGCCTGAATTGTATGTAGGTCTAGCATACCATTTGGGCATGAAAACATTGTTTTACTTCACTTACCCTGGGAGACTTTTTTTTTCCTTAAATTCCTAATGCCTGTTTTTAATTTATTTTGGCAATTCACTATGGGAGTTTTAATTAGGTCGTATGTTTGGGATACTATTGAAGCAGTATGTATTAACTACCAAAAGTTAAACTCATCGTAAAACCCTTTACACATGAAATAACTTAGATACCTTGAGTACCAGCTGTTCTTTTCCCTGCCCTTATCCTGGATGTGTCCTTGGCAGTTTAATCTGCTTTATTTTACCCCTTTAAAAGCGTAAGATGGAATGGCTCAAATAAAATCAGTGGAATCTCTCCCTGAGGAGAATTTTGTCATCAGAAATAAAAGTGACAACACCAAGAGGGAAAGTGTTATAAATAAAGTGAGTGGTGTTTGGTAATCATCACCATTCTTGATTTCCTATGTGGAAATAGGACTTTGATATATGCATTTTTTAAAGCATTTAGCAATTTAAAAAATTACACATGGAACAAGCCAAATAAATATTTTTAAAATACTGTTTTTATTTAGAGAGACAGCTGTATAAACTGCTCTGTGTGCGTATGTGTAAAACATTGATAATACATTAGACATAATTTGCAGAAACTACTAATTTTCACATAATTTCCAAGTAGAATTGCAAAGGTACAGTACTGGTTTAGCTTTATGGTTAAAAGCATTGGCCCTAGAGCCAGATAACACGGGCTCAAACCCTAGTTCTGCCATTTACTGGTCGTGTTACCTCGGGTAGGTTACCTGACCTTTCTAAGCTTCAGATTTCTAATCTTTATTTAATGAGTTTTAGTAATAGAATAATAGGATTGCTTTGAGGATCAAATAAGTTAATAAACCACTTAGAACAGTGTTCAATATGCTGGGTTTTTGTTTGTTTGTTTGTTTGTTGCTATTCTTTTTGTGTTATGTTTTGTATCCAGCAGAAGTGGTTATTTAGCTTCCTATCTTATGAGGTAGGACTGATGGAAATTGACATGTCATCTTAGGAAAAGGTACAAGTGTAAGTCAGTGGAAGTTTTTCCTAGTCAAGATGTCAAATGCCAGAGGTCAGATTTATGTGGCAGGGTGGGGTCCAAACTGTACAAAAGCTTGGAGATGAATGAGGCGAGACAGATAAGCTTAAGACAAAAAACAACGTGAAGTTATTTCCTTGGGCAGTGTTTGCAGTAGTATAGTGTCGCTTTGGAAAACTTAGAAAATGATCCTCAACTGTGTCCACTCAAAACCGATTCTGCATCTCAATGTCATAGAGTCAGAAATTTCTACCAATATCTGTTTAAATCATCATTTATTTATATTCCTTAAATATTCATACCTTTCACATAAATGAGATACATTATTCTTAAAAACTCAGTTTTCCTTCTTCTTGATTTTTTCCATATTGTCTCATTATTCTGAGAAAAGTTTATTTTATGAGAATTAAGTTATTATCTTACAGAATAAATCTGATTACAGACTAGATACAAGATAACCACATATTTTTCCTAGAATAATTTAATTCCAATTTTACTTATTTGTACCTTATATACTATTTTCAGGTTAGAAAAATGTGGTCCTACAGTTTTGTTTTGAAGTTTGCCTGGGCCATATGAAGCCACCATTATCATTTACATAAAAAATGAAGGTTATCTGTTGCCCAAGAGAAAAATAGAGCATTCTCAATTTAAAACACTAAAATAGTGAGGGTTTCATAAGCTGTTTCAGTGATTTCTGACCTTGGGTTGGAAAGCTCTCGTGTCTCAGTTACCTCAATGGGTATAGTGACATTGTCCCAGTCTCCATTACCAAATTGTTTCAAATCACTTTAATTAAAAAAAAAAAAAAAAAAAAACAAAAGCCAGGCATGGTGACTCACGCTTGTAATCCCAGCACTTTGGGAGGCTGCAGTGGGAGGATCACTTGAGTCCAGAAGGTGGAGACAAGTCTGGGCAACACAGTAAGACCCTGTCTCTACAAAAATTTTTTTAAAAACAAAAATAAATTATCTATATTGTATTTTCA
Source organism: Nomascus leucogenys (assembly GCF_006542625.1). Classification (NCBI taxonomy): domain Eukaryota; kingdom Metazoa; phylum Chordata; class Mammalia; order Primates; family Hylobatidae; genus Nomascus; species Nomascus leucogenys. Next base: position 73,852,674 of record NC_044391.1, read on the forward strand.
AAGTTTAGGATTGAGAGATTGAGCTCATGCTTTTTAGTATAATTATATAATTTTGGAGCTATGCTGACATATTTGTAAACAAACGCTTAGTGAAAACTCATACAACAATAGAATAGCCAACTATACTGTTAAGATTGCTACATGAGAAGAGTTCCCTTTAAAAAGGAAATTTCAACTCAGAGGAAAGTTTGATTTATGTTCATTATAGTACCAAAATTATTTTAAAATATTTTCCATGAGTTGAAAAGTAACATAAAAAAAATGGATTATTTTAAAAGCATTGACACTTTCTTTTTTAAAAAAATATTTTTATAGAACCTCAAATTGAGTTAAAATTATACTTTTAGTCACTTTTAGGTTATAGTTTTCATATCAAATGTATTTTAAATTTAGGTTTTATGTTTTTTAAGTCTTCAAATAGGCCATTTTCTGCCTATTGCTCAAATATGTCGACCCTTATAGAGTCAGGTCAGTTTACACTGAAGGCTTTCAATGTGTTTGGCATTTTTAATGGAAGTCAGGAGCTTTACAACAAAGAAGACAGAAAATCATATAAGAAGACAGTGGACAAAGCACTGGACTTGGAGTCAGTTATTTGGCTTCCTATGACAGGTCCCCATTTGATCACCATGTTACTTTGTGTGTGTCATGTTTTCTCGGAAGCATACCCGCCGCCATCTTGACTCCTTGGTTGAACAAATCTAGTAAAGATAATGCACAGCACAGTACTTTTTGTAAACTGATACTCATCTCTGGGAAATAATTCATTTATCTGAAAAGCAATATAAATGCGTGTTTGAAAAATACTGTGAAAGTCAATATTTTTATGAATTCTGCTCATGAATCCCACAACTGTATGTTGTTCTCATGAACATTAAAATTGAAAATGTAATTATTGTTTTTATAAGGATAATTGGTAGTATAAATTTTAATCTATTTAGAATAACAGTGAGGTGGGTGAAAATAATACAGACTTTTCCTCCAGGATGAGTCATAGATTTTAAAAATTAAGATGATATTTACCATTTAGTCTACAGTTTTGAGAGTGATAGTTCTATTTCTTCAAAGAGTTAGATACCTTCCAAAAGAGAAAAGGAATGTAATGGGAGGAGAGGTAGGCAACAGAAAACAAGCATCTGTGCCTTATGGAGAAAAATGTATTTTTAACAGATACTAGAGAATATAGAAGTTGCTATATCAACAAAAAATTTTTATTTGCTCAAACAGGTGGATAAGCCAATGTGTATTTACTGAATAAATGAGTATGTGCTAGTGGAAATCAGTGAGTGAGTGAATAAGTGAACAAGTAAATGGATAAACTCAGTAGGTAACACATTATTATTCTTGTTTATTATTTTTAGGAAACAATACTTACTTTAAAGTGCTACAAAGAATTCACTGAAAGAACCCTGGTGAAATTCCTCATTTTCTCTTGTGGTAATAGGCAGTTGTTATAGTATAATCATAATCTTTTGGTTGTAATTTATTATTATGTAGGTTGAATTACTCTACATTTATAGAGCTTTTGGGAATCAGGAGATGAGAAAACACAAATCATAAGCAAAAGGGCAGTTAGTACTATCCTAAAAATAAACATTGGCCCATGTAATCACATCCTAAATAAAATAAACTGAAGTGGGTTAAGAAAATTATAGCTGTTTAGAAGAATTTAGTTGTCTTCTAGCCCCACTTTCATTTGATTTTGATAGTAATGATTATTAAAGGAAGACAGAGTACTTTGTACTTTTAACATTTAGCCGGCAGCAGCAATTGCAGCAATATCCAAAGTGTATTGAGTGTCTTTGGTGTAGAAAAAGGCACTGGACTTGATACGATCATAGAAGGTTTTTAAGTGCTTGAGAAAAAGGTTGGGGAAGCAGGTGAAATATGAGATTAGGGCTTGTTGGAAGTCTTAGGACATTACAGAGAGCATAATAAGTCTTACTACCTCCTGGGAACAGAATGCATGGTTACAAAAATAAACTGAGGTGGAATTTGAAGAGAAGGGAAGAACTTTGGCTGACAGGGAATCAAGATCAGGTTAGCAAAAGTTCTGGCTATCAAGACCTCTCCTGGGGCCCATTCCCTAAGAATGTATCCCTTGTGCTAAATAGAGTATGTATGTACAGGCACACTGTACATGTTTGAATAACTTGAATAACAGTTCTTCAGGGATTACTGTGTAATTATTTGTAGCTATTGCCTTTATTTATCTTAGTGCTGATTTATGGGGCTAGATTTTGACTTATGTTACCTACAATGTCTTGTTTCATAGTTTGAGAAAGTACACAAACAATATTGAAAAAAAATTGTAAACATCAGTTATTTAGTGAATAGAGCAATTGGAAACATATCTTATTTTTAAAAGAATAGTTGAATATAACATATCCATGGCATGTTGAAAAAAAAATGGAAACTGACTTTGAACAGATTATTGAAATGCTAGTGTATGATTTTTCTGAGTTGCACTATAAAAAATTTTTACTCTTGCGACTAGAAGAAATCACTCAACTGGAAGTGCTGGATATAATTTCTGACTTATCTATTAGTCATCCTAATAATAAGAAAGTATTTAGTTCCTTTTTTTTCATAGCGGTCCATCTTAAACAATAAAATTGCATAGCCCACTCAAAGATATTTCAGGAAAATTGAGGTGTTGCTTTCAAAAAAGTATTAAAAAGTGGGCACAGTAAATTGTCTGTGTGTGTGGGTGTGTGTATATGTGTGTGTGTATTTTAATGCTACTGTTTTATCATTCATTTCTCATCATGTAGGTAGGAAGGTTAGCAGAAAATTACCTTGAGATTTATAGTTTGGATGACTAGGCCTGGAGCATTGCCCTTTGCTAAGATAAGAAATATAGGTGTTAAAATTGATGTTTTCAGGAAATCAACATGGCACATGGATACATATGTAACAAACCTGCACATTGTGCATATGTACCCTAAAACCCTAAAGTATAATAAAAAAAAAAAAAAAAAAAAAAAAAAAAAAAAAAAAAAAAAAAAATTGATGTTTTCTCTTTCTTTTTAGGGAGAACATGTAATTGGTTTGGGAGGGTTGAATTTAAGGAAAAATATCTGAAACCCACTTACACAGAACTGATAGTGCTGTGATAGGAAGAAAATACCCAGAGAGAATGTACAGTAAGAAGGAATCTAAAGACAAACCTTGGTGCATCTCTCTATAGCCAGCAGTCAGAAAGGAGGGAAATCAAAAGAAAGTGTCAGAGAATGAGTAGGTTAATACATAGCAGGTAAATGAAGATGTTGCTTTGCCAAGGCAAAAGAGAAAAATATTCAGAAAGTAACTAGTTATTCTACAGAGAAGACAAGAAATGAGAAAAAAATCACTGTGGCAGTTAAAAGGACACTAGTAATCTTTGAAAGCAGATGAGTAGAATTGGGAGAGGGGAGGTGGAATTCAGATTGTTAACCAGATTCCAAGAAGATGAGTTACTAGTAAATTGGGAGATAATGCATGAGGCCTCAACACATGTAGACAACTCTATGAAGAAATTCAATAATAATAAGACAAGTGGGAGTCAGCTGAAGGATTCAGCACAGAAGAGATTGTTGTAGAGCAGTGAGGGTTATTCCACTGCAGAATAGTGGAAGCATGTCTTTTTCACTAAGGGAAGGGGCAACAGTCAGTGGAGAGTGAAAGAATGAATGACAAATCACGAAAATAGGGAAATATCGGAGAAGTTGAGAAGGGATTAAGACAAAGTGAGTTAAAGAGTTTGACCTTGAATGGAAGATTAACCGAAAACTTCCTGAGAGACAGAAATGAAGGTGCTTAGCCGGATTCCATTCCCTAATACTACCTTCATTTTGGTCATCCTTGTCATTTGGGTGGTTCCATGCCTTGGGTCCACACTCCTTTCTTTACTCTTTTAAAAAATATTTTATTTTAACTTTGACTTACAGAACCACCTCGATTGAATTGCATGACGGCAGAGGACATGTTTTATCCATGCATGTGTTCTAATGTGTTTCAGTAACCCCCGAAGTCAGTGCTTTTAGGGGAAGAAGTTTCATAGCCCTGCCTATCGATCATGGTACAAGGCTGATGACTAATTAGCTACCTAGGTGAACCTCAAAAGCTATTTCCAAAACAAATCCTGAATTTCTAATGAATGGGGCAGATTATTATGTATCAGACTTTTTTTTTCCTGTTTTTGGTTAATAAAGTTAGTGCATAACAAAACATAACTTAGAGTTCAGAAGTGGATATATCCAAAGCCAGATAAAAGTTGTAACTATAATTCATTGTAATAAGTAGAAACATTTAGCTGAAAAAAAATGAAAAGACAAAAATTTGCAAGGCAAATAGTTGTTAAATGCCATGGTTTATACCACTATTTGTATCAAACAAATGGGATTTGATATGTCATTATATTTTGTCTGATCCATACCGTAGGCACAAATCCCTTGATTAGAATAGTTGGACTGCATTTTCTGATTCTTACATAGCAAAAATAACTCTAAGCAAAAGTTAACTAAATGTTGTCTATGCCTCTCATGTAGAAAACATGTTTTATGTTAGTGTTTGTTTTATGGTTGCTATTTTTTCTGTAAGTTTTATAAGTTTTCAAGTTTTATTAAAGGTGTAATTTCACAGTTGGAGTATATTTGTCAAATCCTGACCCTTTTTACTCGTACATATATGGTATAACAATTTTTTAAACACCTTTCTATGTATAAACACTTATAGGAGGGGTTTTAAGGTAGTGGGCTTGAAGTCAGACTACTAGTGTGTTGAATTCTGGCCTCAGGAATCACTAGCTATGCAATCAGATACAAGTTACCATAAGCTATAGTTGTGTCATCTGTAACACTGGGTTACTTAAAATTCTCTGTTGAAATGACTTTTAAGATATTTAAATGAAGTGAAACACAAAAAGCATGCAAACAGGGTCTACCACATGATAAAGTCTTATTAAATGTTAGCTACTATTATGATATTTTCAGATTATATTTTGGAGATTCAAAAGTACTTAGTAAATGTCCAGCATTGCTCTAAGCATATACTTGGTCTCTACTAATCCACTTTATTTTTTTCACAAATGATCGATAATCTGTTTTTCAAAGTAGAGTTAGATAGACATAGAAACATTATAAACTGTCTACCATTTTTATGGCTTTAGACTCAACATTATATTTGAAGTGAAAAATTGTAGCTATTTTAATTCCTAAATTATGTAAAGCTATAAAATGTGTTATGTTAGCCACTTGATTTTATTCCTCCCGAAAATACTTTATTTCTCTTCAGAAGGAAGAATAGAAAGATAAGACAGTAAATTTAGGATGAGCAAAATATGGCCAATGACAACTTTCATGTATTCATTTTTTCATGTTTTAAAAATTACTACTATCACTAATCACTTAAAACACTGGTTGATTATGACTATTGTACAGTTGCACAGACATCTTGTTTTCTTCTAGAGAGTCCGAGGAAAGCATGAGAACATCATTTAACTACACTAGAATTGTAAATTAAAACACAATTTTATCCTGGCTCACTTCTCTAGGGCTGCCTTGAACCACTCTTTAGTGTAGACTCTCCTATCCAACCTCCCTGGAGTTTTTAAAACACATCGCCCTGTCTCACATTCCTGTCTTCACGCAATTTTCTTTTCATAAAAATTTTCCCACCCTGGTTTTTTTTGCTGTTGTTGTTTTTGGTTGTTGTTGTTGTTGTTGTTTTTAAACTTACGACTCATCCTTTTAGACTCAATACCAGAGACAGCTCCTCTGGGGAGTCTCCCTTGATCCCCTCCATTTCCTAAGCTGTGGGAAATGTCTCCGTTAGTAACCCACATCAGTTTCTGTTGCAATCATTTACTGACCTGAGTCCTCTGGGATGCAGCAGAGACAGATCATTTGCCCTGCATGTACCATGGCTAACACTGTTGTGTCAGTGCTCACTTAGTGTTGGTTGAATGACTGCATGCAAGAATAGCTGTTTTAATTTGGACATTAGGCTAAGTTTTATCCTTATTTGTTAGGGAGGTGCATGGATGTAAACTTTTTGGATTATGTAGTATGTTATGAAATGAACTTGTTTAAGTCTATTTTATGATGAATAGTTTACAAACATAGAAACAACACTTGTAGTAAACTCTCTTAAAATTAAATCCAGACAGATTTAAACTATGTGTGTCAAATATAATTTTTTATCTTTTATATGAGAGTACAAAAGTCAGAGTACTCTGTGATCAGCAAACAAAAACACACCTCAATCTCAGAACCTTATCCTAGCAAAGGTGTCTTTCTTTCTCCTATAAAGTCAATGGTGTACTCTTTCATCCAGCTACTCAGGAATCCAAGCTTACTCTGCCTTCCTCTGACGTGTGGCTTCCAAAGTGGCTGAGGCTGTGGCAGAGAGAGATGGGAAAAAGAACATTGATTTCCAATAATCTCTTCTGGGAAATCAAACCACCATTTACGCTTAGTGTCTTTTGGCTAGAATAATGTGCCACCAACTTAATGCCACAGAGACTGAAAAGGTTGCCTTTTAGAGTAGTCAGGCAGAGGAAATAGTGCGTAGGAATTGACCAAGCCACTAGGTGATTTATCTCCTTTTTTGTGTTTCTATTTTTTATTTATTTAGTTTTTTTTTGATACTTGAGGGCCTGGATGAGTGGTGTGAGGTAGATACCACTGGGTAAATTCAAGTATAAAACATAAATTCTATACTAATTATCAAGCACTTGTCATATCTTAGGCATATTAATTATTGAAGAAGGGTCTATCTCAACAAATCCTTTTTTCTTTTTTTTTGGCTTATAGTCCATTTTGAAAATGTGGTAGACATTTTAAAACATAGTGCACATCAGCATGTAACCTCAAAATCTGGCATGCAAATTCAGAGGTTCACAAAATCTCTGCAGCCCACCCACTGTAGCCTTCCCAGAGTTAGGAGCACCTGGCCTATGCTACATGGATTGGTGAAATATTAGAAAAGATGAGAGAAAATCAGTATGAGCATAAGTTTTATCTTCTTTTTGGTGAGTACTTTGAAAGAAAATTAGGACCGAATCCCCCAGTTTAAGTGAAAGAGATAATTTGGTTGCTACTTAATAGAGATTTATTGAAGGAGAAAGAAGTAGACGGTAGACAAAATTGTTGTTGAAAGTATAATCAAGAGTCAGGCATCCAATTGAGGTCTGAACAATAGCTTTTATTCATGTTTTCTCACCAGTCTGTGTTATATGAAGCTTTAATGATATTTGATGATTGAATTCATTTTTTAAAATAGCTGCATTGCAGAGAAGTGGTTTGCTATTAAAATATTATGTAACCTTTGGAGACTGAGGTGGAAGGATTACTTGAGCCCAGGAGTTTGAGACAAGCCTGGGCAACATAGCAAGACCCCATCTCTAAAAATAATAATAATAATAATAACTGAGCATGGTGGCTCCCGCCTGTGGTCCCTGCTACTTGGGAGGCTGAGGCAGAAGGATCACTTGATGCTATGAGGTGGAGGCTGTCGTGAGGCATGGTGGTACCATGGCCCTCCAGCCTGGGTAACAAAGCAAAACCTGCCTCTTAAAAAAAAAATAAATTACGTACTTGAGTTTGGATCACACAGATTAATGAAAGAACTACAAAAGATTTTTACTGCTTAATTCTGTATTTGGGGTCTCTTCATTTTTAAAAATAATAAAGCAATTTGCTTTATCTTACATTGGGGTTTTATATTCCCAATTATTTCACCTTAATTTTACAATTTTTACTATATAAAAAAAAATTGCCCTGAAGCCTTTGGTTTATATAGAATAAAATAGGGCACATATTGTTGTGTAAGAAAAGTAAATACCAACTTAGCATGTTTAATCATGTTGTAGAGTTATGTATTTTCAGAGATAAATACTTCTTATTTAATGTCAGTTTTATAGATGAGGAAATTGAAATTCAGTGTTTAAATGATTCCCCCTTAGTATTTGCTTCTATAGAAATTTTTACCTGTTTTCACTCTGGTTTCTCTTCAGATCATGTAAATCTTTCGCCTTTTACTGAAGAAATTTTTACCTATTTTCAGCAGTTTTCTCAGTGTATTGTAATTATTTCATCAAAAGTTGAATCTCCTTACCAAACTTGGGTACTACTGAAAGGCAGAAATTTCTGTTATTCGTCATTATTCCTCCAGAGCTTGGCATTTTTTTTTATGCTCAATACATTGAGTGAAGGAATGAGCAAACAATTAAAAGAAAGTATGAAAAAAAAATTATAAGTGAGATCCAGTCTCTGCCCAAATGCCTGAGAGGCAAAATAGCAACATGATTGGTGCTGGGACTCCAGAGCCAGGCTTCTTACCAGCTTGTCTTCATACTGTCTCGGTCAACTTGGCAATTGATATTATCTATCTTATAGTGTTGTTATGAGAATTAAATGAGTTAGTATACACAAATGCCTAGAGCAGTGCCTGCATCCAGTTTAATTTGGCTTTACAGATTTAAACCTGCAAGGATTATGTAATTAGACATATATAAATTTTACACTAAAATAAAAATCAGAGTGAGTGTAATTTGACATCAGTTGAATAAAATGAAGCAAAATATCTTAATCTTTGGTTTATTACTGTGTATTTGATAATCCTGGAAATTGATACAATTTGCATTTTAGTTTATGTGCATGTTATTTAAGTAACATTTAAGTTTTATAAGATCATGGAATTAACCATTTTTTCATATTTTTCCATTGTCAAATGAGCATTCAATTAGAAAAGTGTAATTTTTTATTAGTATGCAACAGATATGACACAGCTAGGCTAAACCAAATTATTAGATAAAGTCCAAAATTTAGATGATTATACTGAATATTAGTATTCACTTACTGTACTACTGAAGAGTCAACATTTCAAAGCTAATTATGAAAATTATTTACTAAGTGTGTGACTTTTTCCCCAAGAATTTCATCTGCTTCCACCAATTTCAGTATTCTAGTTGATAGAGTCAAAATCGTAGCATGCAGAAGCAGCACAAGATATCATGTGCAACATGTGTTGTGCCAAGTCAGTAAACAGCCATCATAGGAGTGGCCAGCGTGGCCGTATACCTTACTAGAACACAGAGAAAAAAGAGCCTGCTTTTTAAAGAGAAAGGCAAAATTGCTTCTGGCCTCCATTTCACAACACTTTGTTTCTCATGGGAAGAAGCAAGAATTCCAGAATCGTGTGAAATTTTCATGACTTTATGAAATCATTCTCTGACTCATTAAAATGTATGCTAAGAAAAAAAATCTTCCTAACTTATGCTTTATGCTCACATGCAATTTTAATAGTCTCAAACTAAGATAAACAGATATCCCAGCACACTTTTTTAATTAAAAAAAAAAAAGCACCCTAAAAACTTATTACTCTATTCTTTCCTGAGATTGACTAGAATTAATACTTTTCACAGTTTTTATGTGCCACCAATAGCACTAAACTTTTTAAAGGGTATTGTCTCTTTATAAAATATATTGACCAGAATCTGCTTCTTAAACAGTGGAATACTAGAATGTGTTACAGAGGTGAGGAAGCTTCTAGTAATCCAAGTTTTCCTGACAAAGTCCACTCTTTAAAATGTCCTGATTTATTTATTTGAGACAGAGTCTCACTTGGTCACTGGAGTGCAGTGGCATAATCTCAGCCCACTGCAAACCTCCACCTCCTGGAATCAAGTGATTCTCGTGTCTCAGCCTCCCTAGTAGCTGGGATTACAGGTTCACACCACCACTCCCAGCTAATTTTTGTATTTTTAGTAGAGACCAGGTTTCACCATGTTGGTCAGGCTGGTCTTGAACTCCTGACCTCGTGATCTGCCCGCCTTGGCCTCCCAAAGTGCTGGGATTACAGGCGTGAGCCACCACACCTGGCCTTCCTTTTTCTTTTTTAAAATGATAAAAAAATACAGTTACTTTTATTCTGTATTCCAGAGGGGATCTGGGCATATGTGTGTGGTGTGTGTGTGTGTGTGTGTGTGTGTGTGTGTGTGTGTGTTCTTACTGTAACCCAGGTATATCTTAATGCAAAATCATGTGTTTCCCTTGTGGTATTACCATGCTTATAATATCAAATGTGGTGGGTCCTGTGGTAGAGAGGCAGTCTGGGAATGAGTAGAACTGATTTTAAACCCCCAATTCACCATGCTGATGTAAATGTTGGTCTTCACTTTACTCATTTTTTCAACAGAGATCATGTCATCCTGAATTATAAAACATGCCTTGCCCGTCTCTCCAGGATGCTGGGAGAATAAAAATAGAGAACCCAGTGTAGTACAAGCCCAGAGAGAACTTGAAGAATGGTAGCTGTGGTTTGTGAATTATTAGCTACTATTCTTAATAGTGACACAAGGAAGGAGGCAGGATTCAGTTTTCAGAAGCCCACAGTAACAGTCAAGACCATTGCTACTCCTTAGTTATATGATCTTTGAAAAGACATTTTACATCGTAGAGCAAATTTTCTTATCGCTAAAACAAGGTAGTAGCATCTGCCGTGATTACTTCAAATGGCTGTTGTGAGTTGTATATAAAATAATACTGTTATGTAAATATAAATCATGGTAGCAGTTTTCTCATTCTTTCTTAGTACTACATTTCCAACCCTGAGATGGAGTGTTGTAGGAGCAGGGAAATCAGCCACGGGTGGATGTGGGCAGGAATGGTTAAACACTACTGTTATTTCAGTAATGTGATAATTGGAGTTTTAAGGGTATGTGTGTGTGTTTTGGGAAAGTAGAGTGGAGCAGGAGAAAGGGTATGTAGACAAATGTGTTAGAGAAATTGAATCTCAGATGGTGAGTGTTTTCATTTTCCCACCTTACTCTTGCTTCTTTAAGTTACTACTCCCACAGGACATTGACTATAGACTGACACGAGTGAATAAAGTTACTCATTAGGGGAATCTAAGCTTCAGTGAGATGATATAAAGTGATTGAAGCGGGGAGCTGTGAAGAGTTAGAAATAAGGTTGGCTCATGGCATGCATCATCAGCTTATCAGGACATGGATGGTGGCAGAGAAAGGAAAAGAACTCATTGAAATAAATACGGGGATTTGAGGGGTCCATGGAGCAGAACACACTTGAAAAGGTCAAAATGAAGTTAGAAGGGTGTGTGTGTGTGTGTGTGTGTGTGTGTGTGTGTGTGTGTATAAATTAAGGAATGAGTATGCTTATAGGATGTATTTAAGAAAAAGGGGGTTTGTTAATTTTAGTCTTCTAAATTTTACACACTACATCAGTGAGGACAGTTTCAGGCATCCCATGAAGAGCAAAATGTGTATAAAGAGAGATTTTTTAAGCTTAAAAGACAAATTATGATTTCTAAAGTTTTGAAGTCATATAAAAGTTTATTCACTTCTTGTAAATATGTTATCTTTGATTACTGATATTTTATTAAATGTACTTCTTATTTTTATTCACATTTAAACATATATGTGTTGATGAAGATAGTGATGGTAAGGTAAAATCATTGGCTTCTTGAGAATCGTGTAGTCCTGGTTTGTGAAAGAAACAGAATAAATGATAAGTGACTCATTAGGATAAAGGATAAAACAGAGAGCAAGAAGTATTTGAAAAATATGTATTTCATTTACTGTTAAATATCCAGTTCAATTAGTTTTCACTGTAAATAGATCTATTTCCTTTGCTGTTAAGGAGAATGAATTGAGATATCCAACAGATGACATTCTGTTTTTTCATCTTTCCTTTTATTCATGTTGCTAAAGCATGCTTTGCTTCTTCTCTGGTTATGGATTACTTAAGGAAGCACTAGTTTAACTATTTTTCTAAAAAAATAACTAAGTGATCCACATGAGTTAACCTCTGAATTACAAAATAAATGTTGTGGACACATTATTATTATTATTATTATTATTATTATTATTATTTTAATAGAGATGGGGGTCTCACTATGTTGCCCAGGCTGGTCTCAAACTCCTTGGCTCAAGTAATCCTCCCACCTTGGCCTCCCAAAGTGCTGGAATTACAGGTATGAGCCACCGTGCCCAGCCTCATCTGGTTTTTAAAGTAATAAATACACATGCTTTAGGAAGATATCAGTTGCTTAAAAGTACATTAACAATTAATTTCCCTTGGAGGGGAAACAATTTGACTCATTCAAAAGCTAGATTTACTGCTTATGAACAATGACTAATTATTTCCCTGGAGATTAAAACCTTATATCCCTGAAATAACACAATTTAAGTTTGTATGCCTATTCTATTATTTGAGTTTAACTACATGTATAAGCAAGAAATTGTTTTTGCATTCTTCTTTGCTGTCACTAGCAGAAGAAACTATATGTATTTTGACCTAGTAAGTTTCAAGTCATTTGATTTAAAAGGAGAATCCAAATGGATTTGCTTATCAGCAGATTGCCAAACTGAAATTTAAAAAATAGTATCTCCATTTCTCACATAATTTTTAAATATTATTCAAGTCTAAAATTCCATCTATTATTTATCACACAATTCTTATTTGACTCCTGACTGTCTAGGTGAGATGGATCCAGTGGTATACTGGTAAATGTTTACCAACCTGCTCTTAAGGGGGTGGGGAAGGAGACACTGATTTGTCAGGTTTGCTGATTTCTGTGGTGCAGACACTAATATCACAGACTTAAAGCTACCTAAGTAAAATCACTAAATGTGGAGTTAAGAAGAGATGCTTCCAATCAGCTATTGCCAGCCAGTGTAAGCTGGCTCCTGTACATTCCTGGAGAGGCTGAGATTTGAGAATCCTGGGATTTTCATTCTGGGATTTGAGAGAAGAGCATAATGAAAGATAAGGGATGGTTCTAGATATCTCTGATGGTGTTAATGAATGTGATTGCTACACGTGAGCATAGGTGCTCCAGGCCGCTTCTTCTATTCAAATAGAAAATTCCTCAGTGATTCATAGTGGTTTTAAAAGCTAGCAGAGAGTTCAGACATTAGGTAAATCATCCCTGTTTTATGGTGCCTATCTTTTCTCCATCTGCAGTTAGACCGGTCTCACTATAAAACACAAAGCACAATAATACACATAAACTATTTACAAGTGAGATTTAAAAATTATACTTACTGCCTTTTGAAAACATTGGGCTTTTTCCTCTCTGTTCAGCTTTGCCCAGGATACCTGTTAGACAAGTCTTCAGTATATTCTTTTGGCTTTGTCATGTTAACCACATACCTTGGCCAGGTCTCTGATGATTTCCAAATGTTTAGTCATCCTAATTTATGATATCCTTGTTCTGTCACATTTTTAGTATCTTCAGCCTAACATGTCTTGAATAGGTCTTTGGTCTGTGCTTATAATCAGGTTAATAGTCCTGTCGTTTTTCCCTCCTCCAGTAAATCTTTCATATTTTAAAGGAAAAGCAGCTTCCTTGTTAAACCAATCATAACAAAAGCCTCACACCCTTATCCCAAACCTTAGTGGTTAAGATTAACGATAGCTGAAAATCATATACCCATTTAATAATCATCGTGGTAATTTTAATAAAAATTTTAATTGTTTTCATTGAAAAAAATCAAATATGAACAATCCCTCCCTGCCTATGCCATTTAGGTCACTTACTCATCCTGGAATCCCCTTATCTTCTTCCTGTCCCCATCTCTCTCTGTCCTCATCTCAGGAATCATCCTTTCTATGATGCCTTCTCTAGTTAACTCCCTCTGCTTCCAGGCCTGATTGGGGGTTCTTCTCCTATGCTGCTTCTTAGGGCTCCCATAGAACTCTGTTGACCCTGCATTAAGTAGTTCTACATTTATTATATCTGCTGTCATTTTCTCCCCAGCTTTTATTTTGAAAAAAAATTAAACCCAACAAAAATTGTAATACTAGTATAATAAATACCATATACCATTCAAGTAGATTTTCCAGTTGTTAATGTTTTGCTGACACTCTCTGTCATATACATTTTTCTGAATCTTTAAAGGAAATAAGTTGTGCATATCCATTCCTTTTGTTAGTCAACTTTATCTAGATTTTGCTATTCTTAGATTAATTATACTTAATAATTTTTGAAGATTTATTTCTTGATTTATTCAGTCATCAAATATATATTAAGCAGCTATTATGTAACAGATGATGAAGCCTTGAAGGTTTCAATGTTTACATAGCCTTATAACAGGATATTTTAGATGTATATGATATAATTATGACCAGATCAGATGAGGAATAAAATATTACCATTGTAAGTGTAGAAAAAAACCCATATACCTAGATCTATGAAAGTGTCATCACTGATTCATCATTGATTCGTTCAGTCACCAGTTGTCTACTCTGTCCTGTTCTATGTTAGGTGCTGCCAGAGACTGTGGGTATGCGTTTGAGGCTTCTTACCCTTAAAGAATCGAATCTCACATGAGAGACAGAAGATTATCCAAGAAAGCAGTGGAGTATGAACATCAATGGAGTTCCCATGGTTCTATGGAAACAGAAGACAGAGAGGCAGGCAAATCTTCCTGTGTAGTTCCAGTGATGCTTAGATAGTGATTTCAAGGATAAGTAGAAGGAATAAACTAGGTAGATAAAGAGACAGAAGACATATGAGATTGAGGCACCATTATATTTTAAGCCAAGGAAGCATGAAAAAGATACAAGATGCCCCAGAAACTGGTAGCGGTTTAATACAATGGGAGGGGCAAATGCTAAGGGGCAATGATGAGAAAAGGAAAGACACAGGGCTAGAGGGTTAGGCCCAGGTTATGAGGGACTTTGTGAGCTGAGCTGAAGAGTTTAAAAGCTACAGTAAACCCCTGAATGATTCAGATGGATAATGATAGATACCAGATTTGTGTTTTTAATAAGGTTACCCTGAAAAAGATTGTGGAACAAAATTGATCTTGATGTCTTGATAGTTTTAATTTAGGGAGATTAAATCTTGCTTTAATAGGAGCTAACTCAAATATTAAAAGTGATTCAAAGGTGATTACTGTACATTTAATAAATTATCCAGATTATTGATGCCTCAGCCAATTTATCTTACCTAAGAATTTTATTTTCTTCCACACTGTTTTCTTCTAAGGAAACCAGCATTTAAAATTTTAAAAATGTGTTGCTCTCAGCAAGGAGTTAGTAGTTTCTGCAGCTAATATTGCTGCCTGAAAGACAGAAAGAGGGAAAGGAGTTGCTATAATTAGACACCTGGCTTTCTAAGAGGACTAGATGTCATTTAAAGCATTTTATTTCTTGCTGCAAAACTCTTTCTGTTGAGTAAATGAGTGGGAATTAATCAATGACAACAAGACAGTGATTCTGGAGGTTTTATAATTGATGTAATGTTTTTGTTTATTGGATCAATTAAGCCTGATTGACTTGCAGATTGCAGCAGCTCTGACAAAGCACCCATTGCTTATAACATTTCAATTCTCTGTGCTCACTGCAGTGCGGATCCCCTGGCAGGATCAGCAGGCTGCAGGGATCTTGTCAGAGATAGCACTAGTAGGGGTGGTTTGTGCAGATGTTAAAAGTCATATGATGTAGACTCAAAAAAGTTACCTAGCTGTATTAGTTTAGCACTTTGTTTTAGCAGTTTTACACTCCTACAGTCAGATAGCATAGTTCATACTCTAAGATTAATACACCAAAAGAGCTTATTAGTTTGATTTCTGAAGGATGTCAAATTGTTAAATTTCCATGTAGTCTAGGGTTTCTTAGCCTCAGCACTATTGTCATCTTGGACCCGATAAATATTTCTTGTAGAGGGGTGTCCTGTGCATTGTAGAATGCTTAGCAGCATCTCTGGCCTCCACCTGCTAGTAACAGTTTTCCCCCAACCTCCAGATGTGACAACCAAACATATCTCTGGGTATTGCCAAATGTCCTGTGGTAGGCAAAAGTGCCCCTGATTGAGAACCATAGCTGCAGACACTTAACAGTTAAAGTAAAACAAAAAAGTAGTTCACTTAACCTTTCCATGGGCTAATTGTATTTATTTATTTAAAAATCTATATTGATACATCTGTACTTATAGAGATATAGATAAATGTTTGGCACTTTGCTAAGTACTCAAAGTTGGGGAGTATTTTATAGAATGAACAAATCTGAAAGATCCATGCGGTTGGCTAAATTAATGTGTGTGTGAAGTTTCCATGTTTTTAAAATTAAGATAGGCAGGAAACTAAATCACAGAAATGGGTATCAAATAAAATAGATGTTCTATTTAAAAATTCTTATGTTTTGACATAATAATAGGAGAAATAGAATTGCATATGTAAGAACATCATCAGAAGATTATCTTTTTCATTCATGGTTTACAATATTGGAATTGTGCATTTGTTTTATAATTTTATTTTTATATGCATGTTTAATGTATTTTATTTTTTTCACTTTTCAAATGGTATTACTAGCATGTGAAAATAGCATTGAGGGATATAAATTGAAGCTGTTATGGGATTTTATGTGGACCTTGCACACCAAGAGCCTGATCTTTGTTTTAAAATGTTGTTAACTCAGTGTTGTCAAACTGTAAGACAGCAGGGAAAAGAGTAAGGCCTTAGCAGGGACTATGTGCTATGATCATTCAGTTGAATAGAGGTGTAAGATCCTTCTAGCTACTATAGAAGAGCAGTTCATGGAAGACCAAGTTTCTGAGAAGAGGAGGATAAAGATGGTAGATAAATGAATATTCCAAAATGAAACTAATTGTTGTCTTTGTCCAGTGTTAAACTATTACTATCCATCATTTTCTTTTTTGGTAATCACTTACCAAATGCTGAGCTTATGCCAGGCATTAAGGTGCTAAGCTAGAAATTTTCATTTACATGGTTTCATTCAGTCTATAAAACAGCTCTCTGAAGCAGGTATTGATAGTTCCATTTTAGAGAGAGGGAAACTAAGAATTAAATGCCTAAATATGGGTCATACAGTCTGTTCCTGTTGGAACTAGAGATTGAGCCTCATTGCTACATCATTACCTTATTTGATATATTCAACAAGCACCTTCAAATGTACCACGTAGTTTTTTTGATGAAAAAATATCAATTCCTGCCAATTTGTATATAATAATCCTTATCAGATCCTCTTCACATTCTAGCCTTTTTCATACTCTTTCTGAAACAAATTAAGAATGAGATTGATCCTTCATACAGCTGATAACCTGTGTTGATACAGTAGCCATATTTCACCAAAACCCTTTTCATAATAAGACTATTGGTCAGGTGCGTTTTTTTCCATTTTTTTATACATTATAAACTCAAGATGCCCTCTATTTTTCGTGGACAACTCCTGGAAGCTAGTTAGTTCCTTTTGTCTCTAATTTGATTACTTAACCTATAAAATAGAGGGTATAGTAATAATCTCCATCTGTTTCATAGCTCAAGAAATAGCATCTTTATTTAGCAGTGCCTACATCTTTTATGTTTAAAATTCCTTAAGACATCTGTACACAATGTAGCTATAGTGTGATTTACAATAACTTTGTGTTTTTGTTATCAGCAAGCGATCACTTAACAAAGAGACAATACACCCTTTGTACTTGCTAGTAAAACACTACATAGTTTTACATGTCAAGCATATGTAAAGCATGATGCCGGTCAGGAAGGATAAATTCATTACATGCCTGTCATCACGTCAGAAATCCACCTCAATCAGAAGTGGTGTGGGAGTTGAAACATATCTGCCACTCAGGTGATATATTAATCAGATTTGCCCTTTGAATTGTACAGTAAGAGCTGTAATGGCATTACATATTTATGGCCAAAATTGACTCATTAGTGGATAGTTTTGATTTGGAGGTTAAAAAAAATCTAACTATGTTTTATTTTCCAAACCCAGTTTTACTAACATGACATAGCTTCTCATAAAATATTTTGAACTAGTAACATTAAGTTTTGACAAAAGCTTGTAACCTGAGGGGGAAAAAATTGGTCAGATACTGTGAGAGAGATTGCAGAAGAAGAGGGAGTAAATTTGTTATTACAACAGTGAAAAGGAATCCAATTTGTTATTTTGTGACTTGTCCTGCTTTTTTTTTTTTTTTTCATAACCACTTTTAGAGTTTTTAGTAAAGATCCAGGGGACTTTGGTTCGATGTGCTAGCAGCTGCATGAAAATGGACTGCTTCATGTGTGTGCTCATCTGTCTTCTATCTCACCGAGTTGTCTTTGACAATTGACCTCTCCTTTGGGGATCTTTTCAGATAATTCCAGACACTGTATAATGCCAAACTTTAGGATAGTTGCAGGTGGCATATGTAGAAAGCATTTTAACTATGCTACAGATTTGAAATAGATGCAAGTCATATCTTTATTGAATTAACACCTTTAACATATATATTGAGATGGATTTCCTAAGGTGTAGTCCAAAAACTCTTGTCAGTTCATTCATTTTGAAAGTAAAATGGGCATGGGGCCTAAACAATTTTCTGATTTTTTTTTTAATAATCCCTCTTATCACTTGATTATGTGAATAGTTACCACATGACTATTCTCTTCAGGTTTCAGCAGCAAGACAGAAAGGTTGAATGTTTGCTGCTTCCAGATTGCTTCATTCAAGGCAAAATAACTCACCTATTAAAATTGTCATTATTTCTTTTCTGTCTAAAGTCTCAAAGACTTTCCCTTTTCAAATTTTGATACCTTAAATTGGATGAATATAATTGAGCCTTTAAGCTCAGTTTATCTTACCTAGCTAAATTCAGAGGTTGCTAAAAGGATGTACTAAAAGTTAAGTTAGTAATATTAAGCAGTTAATGTTTTTTCTCTAAAATTATGGCTTCTAAAAATGGAATTGGGAAACCCTTGCTTAATTTTACTTGGTGTCTTAAGAACAGTTTGTATACAACTGATACAACCATGAGGTTAATATAAACAGAACTATATTATTTTAATTATGCAATTCTATTAAACATCTGTTAAAAGGCTAAAAGGCTGAAAGTTTATGAAATGTTTTTTCCAGAAATTCCAAGATAGCTTAAGGGACCTTTTTTCTTGTCTGAGATATTTTATTAGCATAAAAGAAAAGATATACACAAACAAACTCACACACATATATTAGTGATAGGAAGATATTTTTGGACTTAGATATAAAGAAACCTTTCAAAATCATAAACAATCGAGCCTTTGTTAGGACAAACATGTAAAAAGGTGCTATATTTGCTACAACCTAGGAGGAAGACAATACTGACATTTCAGGAGCCTTCATTTCTTCATCTCCAGAATGAAGTAGTTGGCTGAACACTTTCTAAGTTCTATTTCAACTCTAAGAAATTACTAACTGCAAAATTAAAATCAGAAATAAAAGAGTAGTTTTGTTGATCACAGTGTAGCTAAAAAGTTGCTAACTAGGCTGGTAATCATAGCCCGAGGGTTTGTTGCTGTTTGAATATTGAGTAACAGGTTTCTAACCATGAATTTAATTACCATAAGAAGTGTCTTATTCTGATGTTAAAGGCCAAATATCTGTGATTTCAGGACATAATTCTTGGAGAAAGTACACACCTTTCATCACATGTAATTTTTACCAACTGATCTTTATAGCACTTAATGTTACTCCATTTCAATCCGTTTGTCTTCTTATTTTGCTGTGTGAGTCATCTTGCTGAGCTCTGCAGAGTATAATGTAATACCCTCAGCACCTAATAAGCTGGCATATACATTTCCATTTGAATGTAGATGCTATGGAAAATTTAACTGAATTAAGCTATAATGCTTCACTTACTTTTAAGTGGTCCATGTTAGAAAATTAATGAAGGAATCTTTTCAGTTCATTGTTATATTTTGGAAATATAATACTTTGATAGGATACTTTGGTAGGATAAATTATAACAGGTGTAAGACTGCAATTTAAATACGTAGGCATAAGGAAGAAACAGTATCGCAGCCAATTAGGAAAGTGAGCAATCTTTTGAACGTCATTATGCTTTGTTGTTTTTGTTGTGAAAATGAGGGGCATCAAATTAATTGATTATTAATGTCAGTTATTTTAGATGGTGAATAAAGACAAATTTTCTTTAGATATCATCTCATTTACTTTCCCTTAATTA
Organism: Nomascus leucogenys; assembly: GCF_006542625.1. Classification (NCBI taxonomy): domain Eukaryota; kingdom Metazoa; phylum Chordata; class Mammalia; order Primates; family Hylobatidae; genus Nomascus; species Nomascus leucogenys. The sequence goes on from NC_044391.1 coordinate 73,872,630, forward strand.
ACAGTGAAGGGATAGTTTGCCGAATATTAGACATTAATAATTTTATGTACAAAAGAGAAAATAATACAGTGTTCATAATTCTGGGATTGAGGATGTATTATATATTTACATAAAACAAAGCTGTAAATTCTAAAGGAACAATACACTAGACATAGTTTACATTTGACTTTTTAAAATTGTATTTTAAATTCTGGGATACATGTGCAGAATGTGCAGGTTTGTTACATAGGTATACACGTGCCATGGTGGTTTGCTGCACCCATCAACCGGTCATCTACATTAGGTATTTCTCCTAATGCTATCCCTCCCCTAGCCCCCCACCCCCTGACAGACCCCAGAGTGTGATGTTCCCTTCCCTGTGTTCATGTGTTCTCATTGTTCAACTCCCACTTATGAGTTAGAACATGTGGTGTTTGGTTTTCTGTTCATGTGTTAGTTTGCTGAGAATGATGGTTTCCAGCTTCACCCATGTCCCTGCAAAGGATATGAAGTCATCCATTTTTATGGCTGCATAGTATTCCATGGTGTGTATTTGCCACATTTTCTTTATCCAGTCTCTCAATTGATGGCCATTTGGGTTGGTTCCAAGTCTTTACTATAGGGAATAGTGCTGCAATAAATGTATTTGTTTGTGTGTCTTTATAGTAGAATGATTTATAATCCTTTGAGTATATGCCCAGTAATGGGATTGCTGAGTCAAATGGTATTTCTGGTTCTAGATCCTTGAGGAATTGCTACACTGTCTTCCACAATGGTTGAACTAATTTACAGTCCCACCAACAGTGTAAAAGTGTTCCTGTTTCTCCACATCCTCTCCAACATCTGTTGTTTCCTGACTTTTTAATGATTGCCATTCTAACTGGCATGAGATGGTATCTCATTGTGGTTTTGATTTGCATTTCTCTAATGAACAGTGGTGATGAGCATTTTTTCATGTGTCTTTTGGCTGCATATATGTCTTTTGAGAAATGTCAGTTCATATCCTTTGCCCATTTTTGATGTTTTTTTTCCTTGTAAATTTGTTTAAGTTTCTTGTGAATTCTGGATATCAGCCCTTTGTCAAATGGATAGATTGCAAAAACTTTCTCCCATTCTGTAGGTTGCCTGTTCACTCTGATGATAGTTTTTTTTGCTATGCAGAAGCTTTTTAGTTTAATTAGATCACATCTGTCAGTTTTGGCTTTTGGTGTTTTAGTCATGAAGTCTTTGCCCATGTGTATGTCCTGAATGGTACTGCCTTGGTTTTCTTGTAGGGTTTTTATGGTTTTAGGTCTTATGTTTAAGTGTTTAATCCATCTTGAGTTAATTTTTGCATAAGGTGTAAGGAAGGGGTCCAGTTCCAGTTTTCTGCCTATGGCTAGCCAGTTTTCCCAAAACCATTTATTAAATAGGGAGTCCTTTTCCCATTGCTTGTTTTTGTCAGGTTTGTCAAAGATGAGAGGATTGTAGATGTGTGGTGTTATTTTTGAGGCCTGTGTTCTGTTCCATTGGTCTATATATATGTTTTGCTAGCAGTACCATGCTGTTTTGGTTATTGTAGCCTCGTAGTACAGTTTGAAGTCAGGTAGTGTGATGCCACCAGCATTGTTCTTTTTGCGTAGAATTGTCTTGGCTTATACGGGCTCTTTTTTGGGCCCATATGAAATTTAAAGTAGTTTTTTCTAATTCTGTGAAGAAAGGCAGTGGTAGCTTGATGGGCATAGCATTGAATCTATGAATTACTTTGGACAGTGTGGCCATTTTCATGATATTGATTCTTCCTATCCATGAGCGTGGAATGTTTTTCCATTTGTTTGTGTCCTCTCTTCTTTCCTTGAGCAGTAGTTTGTATTTCTCCTTGAAGAGGTCCTTCACATTCCTTGTAAGCTGTATTCCTAGGTATTTTATTCTCTTTGTAGCAAGTGTAAATGGGAGTTCACTCAGGATTTGGTTCTCTATTATTGGTTTATAGGAATGCTTGTGATTTCTGCACATTGATTTTGTATCCTGAGACTTTGCTGAAGTTACTTATCAGCTTAAGGAAATTTTGTGCTGAGACAGTGAGGTTTTCAAAATATACAATCATGTCATCTGCAAACAGAGACAATTTGACTTCCTCTCTTCCTATTTGAATACACTTTCTTTCTCTTGCCCTATTGCCCTGGCCAGAACCTCCAATGCTATGCTGAATAGGAGTGGTAAGAGAGGGCATCTTTGTCTTGTGCCAGTATTCAAAGGGAATGCTTCCAGCTTTTGCCCACTCAGTCTGATATTGGTTGTGGGTTTGTCATAAATAGTTCTTATTATTTTGAGACACATTCATCAATACCTAGCTTCTTGAGAGATTTTAGCATGAAGGGGTGTTGAATTTTATTGAAGGCCTTTTCTGCATCTATTGAGATAATCATGTAGTTTTTGTCATGGGTTCTTTTTATGTGATGGATTACGTTTATTGATTTGCATATGTTGAACCAGACTTGCACCCCAGGGATGAAGCTGACTTGATTGTGATGGACATGCCTTTTGATGTGCTCTGAATTCGGTTTGCCAGTATGGTATTGAGGATATTCACACTGAAGTTCATCAGGGATATTGGCCTGAAATTTTCTTTTTTTTGTTGTGTCTCTGGAGGTTTTTGGTATCAGGATGATGCTGGCCTCATAAAATGAGTGATAGAGGAGTACCTCTTTTTCTATTGTTTCAAATAGTTTCAGAAGGAATGGTACCAGCTCCTCTTTGTACCTCTGGTAGAATTTGGCTGTGAATCCATCTGGTCCTGGGTTTTTTTTTGGTTGATAGGCTCTTAATTACTGCTTCAGTTTCAGAACTTGTTATTGGTCTATTCAGGGATTTGACTTCTTTCTGGTTTAGTCTTGGGAGGGTGTGTGTATCCTGGTATTTATCCATTTCTTCTAGATTTTCTAGTTTATTTGCATAGAGGTATTTATAGCATTCTTTCTGATTGTAGACTATATTTCTTTGGGATCAGTGATGATATCCCCTTTATCATTTTTTATTGTGTCTATTTGATTCTTCTCTCTTTTCTTCTTTGTTAGTCTGGCTAGTAGTCTATCTATTTTGTGAATATTTTCAAAACACCAGCTCCTGGATTCATTGATTGTTTTTGGTTTTTCATGTCCTTATCTCCTTTGGTTCTACTCTGATCTTAGTTATTTCTTGTCTTCTGCTAGCTTTTGAATTTGTTTGCCCTTCTCTTGTTCCTTTAATTGTGATAGGGTATTGATTTTTTATCTTTCGTGCTTTCTCCTGTGAGCACTTAGTGCTATAAATTTTTCTCTAAACACTACTTTAGCTGTGTCCTAGAGATTCTGGTATGTTGTGTGTTTGTTCTCATTGGTTTCAAAGAACTTATTTGTTTCCGTGTTAATTTCATTATTTACCCAGTAGTCATTCAGGAGCAGATTGTTCAGTTGCCATGTAGTTGGGCGATTTTCAGTGAGTTTCTTAATCTTGACCTGTAATTTGATTGCACCAGGTTCTGAGAGACTGTTCTGAGACTGTTAAGATTTCCGTTCTTTTGCACTTGCTGACGAGTATTTTATTTCCAATTATGTGGTCAATTTTAGAATAAGTGTGATGTGGTGCTGAGAAGAATGTATATTCTGTTGATTTGGGGTGGAGAGTTCTGTAGTTGTCTATTAGGTCCGCTTTGTCCAGAGCTGAGTTCAAGTCCTGAATATCCTTGTTAATTTTCTGTCTCGTTGATCTGTCTAATATTGACAGTGGGGTGTTAAAGTCTCCTACTATTAATTGGGTGGGAGTCTAAGTCTCTTTGTAGGTCTCTAAGAACTTGCTTATGAATTGGGTGCTTCTGTATAGGGTGCCTATGTATTTAGGGTAGTTAGCTCTTCTTGTTGCATTGATCCTTTTACCATTATGTAATGCCCTTGTCTTTTTTGATCTTGGTTGGTTTAAAGTCTGTTTTATCAGAGACTAGGATTGCAGGATTGCAACCCCTGCTTTTTTTTTCTTGGTAAATATTCCTCCATTTCTTTATTTTGAGCCTATGTGTGTCTTTGCATGTGAGATAGGTCTCCTGAATACAGCACACCAATGGGTCTTGACTCTTTATTCAATTTGCTAGTCTGTGTCTTTTAACTGGGGCATTTCGCCTGTTTACATTTAAGGTTAATATTGTTATGTGTGAGTTTGATCCTGTCATTATGATGCTAGCTGGTTATTTTGCCCATTAGTTGCTGCAGTTTCTTCATAGTGTCAACGGCCTTTACACTTTGGTATGTTTTTGTAGTGGCTGGTACTGCTTTTTCCTTTTTATATTTAGTGCTTCCTTCAGGAGCTCTTGTAAGGCAGCACTGGTGGTGACAAAATCTTTCAGCATTTGCTTGTCTGTAAAGGATTTTATTTCTCCTTCACTTGTGAAGCTTAGTTTGGCTGGCTCTGAAATTCTAGGTTGAAAATTCTTTTCTTTAAGAATGTTGTGCCGGGCGCCGTGGCTCACGCCTGTAATCCCAGCACTTTGGGAGGCTGAGGCCGGCAGATCACCTGAGGTCTGGAGTTCAAGACCAGCCTGACCAACATGGGGAAAACCCCATCTCTACTAAAAATACAAAATTAGCCAGCTGTCATGGCACATGCCTGTAATCCCAACTACTTGGGAGGCTGAGGCAGGAGAATCGCTTGAACCCAGGAGGTGGAGGTTGCAGTGAGCTGAGATCTTGCCATCATATTCCAGCCTGGGCAACAAGAGTGAAACTCTATCTCACACACACAAAAAAGAATGTTGAATATTGGCCCACACTGTCTTCTGGCTTGTAGGGTTTCTGCAGAGAAATCCACTGTTAGTCTGATGGGCTTCCCTTTGTGGATAACCCGACCTTTCTTTCTGGCTGCCCTTAACGTTTTTTTTTCATCATTTCAACCTTGGTGAATCTGATGATTATGTGTCTTGGGGTTGCTCTTCTCAAGAAGTATCTTTGTGGTGGCCTCTGTCTTTCCTGAACTTGAATGTTGGTCTGTCTTGCTAGGTTGGGGAAGTTCTCCTGGATAATATCCTGAAGAGTGTTTTCCAACTTGGTTCCATTCTCCCCATCATTTTCAGGTACACCAGTCAAACATAGGTTTGGTCTTCTCACATAGTCCCATATTTCTTGGACGCTTTGTTCATTCCTTTTCATTCTTTTTTCTCTAATCTTGTCTTCATGCTTTATTTCATTAAGTTGATCTTCAATCTCTGATATCCTTTCTTCCACTTGAGCGATTTGGCTATTGATACTTGTGTGTGCTTCACAAAGTTTTTGTGCTGTGTTTTTTGGCTCCATCAGGTCATTGATGATTTTCTCTAGACTGGTTATTCTAGTTAGCAATTCCTCTAACCTTCTTTCAAGGTTCTTAGTTTCCCTGCAGTGGGTTAGAACGTGCTCCTTTAGCTCGGAAGAGTTACCCACTTTCTGAAGCCTACTTCTGTCAATTCGTCAAACTCATTTTCCATCCAGTTTTGTTTCCTTGCTGGCGAGGAGTTATGATCCCTTGGAGAAGAGGTGTTCTGGTTTTTGGAATTTTCAGCCTTCTTGTGCTGGTTTTTCCTCATCTTCCTAGATTTATCTACCTTTGGTCTTTCATGTTGGTGACCTTTGGATGGGGTTTTTCTGTGGACATCCTTTTTGTTGATGTTGATGCTATTCCTTTCTGTTTTTTAGTTTTTCTTCTAACAGGCAGGCTTCTCTGCTGCAGGCCTGCTGGAGTTTGCTGGAGGTCCACTCCAGACCCTGTTTGCCTGAGTATCACTAGCAGACACTGCAGAACAGCAAAGATTGCTGCCTGCTCCTTCCTCTGGAAGTTTCGTCCCAGAGGGGCACCCGCCAGATGCTAGTGGAGCTCTCCTGTATGAGGTGTCTGTTGACCCCTGCTGGGAGGTGTCTCCCAGTCAGGAGGCACAGGGGTCAGGAACCCACTTGAGGAGGCAGTCTGTCCCTTAGCAGAGTTTGAGTGCTGTGCTGGGAGTTTCGCCGCTCTCTTCAGAGCTGGAAGGCAGGAATGTTTATGTATGCCGAAGCTGCACCCACAGCCGCCCCTTCTGCCAGGTCCTCTGTCCCAGAGAGATGGTAGTTTTATGTTAGCCCCTGACTGGGGCTGCTGCCTTTCTTTCAGAGATGCTCTGTCCAGAGAGGAGGAATCTAGAGAGGCAGTCTGACTATGGCGGCTTTGCAGAGCTACGGTGGGCTCTGCCCGATTGGAACTTCCCAGAAGCTTTGTTTATACTGTGAGGGGAAAACCACCTACTCAAGCCTCAGTAATGGCAGATGCTTCTCCCCACACCAAGCTTGAGAGTCCCAGGTCGACTTCAGACTGCTGTGCTGGCAGCAAGAATTTCAAGCCGGTGGATTTTAGCTTGCTGGGCTCCATGGCGGTGGGATCCACTGATACACTTGGCTCCCTGGCTTCAGTTCCCTTTCCAGGGGAGTGAACAGTTCTGTCACTGGCCTTCCAGGTGTCACTGGGGTATTAAAAAAAAAAAAAAAAAAAACTTTCTGCAGCTAGCTTGATGTCTGCCTAAACGGCTGCCCTGTTTTGCGCTTGAAACCCAGGGCCCTGGTAGTGTCAGCACTCGAGGGAATCTCCTGGTCTGTGGGTTGTAAAGACCATGGGAAAAGAATAGTATCTGGGTTGGAATGCACCATTCCTCATTGCACAGTCCCTGATGGCTTCCCTTTGGTCAGGGAGGCTGTTTTCTCACCCCTTGAGCTTCCCGTTTGAGGTGATGCACCCCCCCCCCCCCGCTTTGGCTCGTGCTCTATGGGCTGCACCCACTGTCTAACCTGTACCAAAGAGATGAACCAGGTACCTTAGTTGGAAATGGAGAAATCACCCGCTTTCTGCGTTGATCTCACTGGGAGCTACAGACCTGAGCTGTTGCTATTAGGCTATCTTGCCGGCCACTCATATTTTACTTTTAGGTGATTAGGTTGTTTGGGAGAAATGGTCATTTAATGCAAAACTTATCCATGTTTACATATTTTTAAATTAGATTTATAAATGAAGATTTTCAAATATGTACAAAAGCAGAGAGAATAGTGTAATATACCATAATTCAGTGTTGATTATTTTCCTTATTTATTCATCTTGTTGCTTCTATCTTCTCACTTTTTTGGGAGGAGGGAATAGGCTAGAACATTTTAAAGCATATCTTAAATGGCATATCATTTCTTGTGTATATGCATCTTTTACATATAAAGCCTGTTTTAAAAATGAGTCGCTGCTTTATAGTTTCTTCTTTAGCAACATATAAGATTAAAGATAAAAGAAATAGAATAGGGAAATAGCCTAGCTATAGAAACAGCACTTTTAAATTTCATATGTACAGTGATTTATTATTTGCCAATCATCTAATTTTTAAAAGTATGATGCTTTATTATTTGTAAATTATTTAATTTTTAAAAGTGATTTTTGTGGGAGGTCAGAGTTGGATGGAGAAGGGCCATTTTCATTTTTGAATAGAGGATTCTTGTAATGACCTGATGAAAACTGCTCTGAGGGCATCTTCAGCTGGAAAATAGGTATTACTACTTTCTGTAATCAGGGTCAGCCACCAGTGTCTCCCAGCAGCACAGCAAGTAGTCATTTCCCAGCTCTATTATAAATCACTAAGTAATCACACTGCAGTGTCTTAAACCCATAGAGTTGACAGATATGCCTGGTATTCCCCTTATGTGCCCTGACCATTCTAACTAGGGTGTCAACTTGGACTCAAAGTAAGCTGACTGAAAAATGGGCAGCATACCATTACCAGGAAAATGAAATTACAGTCACACTCATTAAATAATCTAGATAAAATTTACCAAACAAAGTGTTCACTGTGGATCTGAACATGTAAAAATAAATGGAAAAGTAGAGGAAGGCTTCAGGGATGCTTGAACTGTTTCTAACATGGCATATATAAATTGCCATACCCGCTGTCTTCTGCCCACTGGCAGCAGATCCTTTGTGTTCTCATAGGTCAAAAGAGGACTAAGGAAATGGAAGTAATTATTTTTCCCATGAGCAAAGAAGAGTGGATTTCATTGTATTATTTCTTGGAACTTGTCTGTTATTTTCATATTTTATTTATGTGGCAAAGAAGATATCTTCTAAGACATGCATGTTATAAGAAGTTGAGGTTATTTTTTGTTTGCCTGTTTGCTTTTTTTTCGTGACAGACTCTTGTTATGTTGCCTAGGCTGATTTCAAACTCCTGGCCCCAAGCAGCCTTCCCTCTTCAGCCTCCCGAGTAGCTGGGATTACAGGCATGTGCCACCACACTTATCCAGCGGAGCTGGGGTTGTTAAACTACTTTTGAGAATCGTTGTATTCTGCAGTGAATAAAGATGGGTTTGCCCAAAAGAAATTTTTTTTTCCTCAAGTAAAGCACTGGCACTAAAAGGCTCCTCTTGACAATCTGTTTATAGCTATTCTCACAATTAAGTGTGGAGAATTAGATTAATTCCATTGAAATCATAAATGCACTGCAATCTGTAGATTATCAGTTAGTTTAGATAAACACCACTGATTACTGTTGAATTATGCATACAAATATTTATAGCATCTTGTATAACGTACTTGTAAAAATAAATAATGATTATAATAATAAAGATTTAGATCTGGGTGTGGTGGCTCATGCCTGTAATCCCAGCACTTTGGGAGGCCAAGTGGGGAGGATCGCTTGAGGCCAGAGTTCAAGAGTAGCCTGAGCAACATAGTGATTGGTATTAGGTCTTCTTCACATGTTTGGGAAAAATTCAGCAATGAAACCAGTAAGCCCCAGGCTATTCTTCTCAACATCTACAAACAAAACAAAAAAGTTAGCCAGGTCTTTGGTGTGTGCCTGTAGTCCTAGCTACTTGGGAGGCTGAGGTGGGGGGATTGCTTAAGCCCTGGAGGTTGAGGCTGCAGTGAGTTGTGATTGCTCTGCTACACTCCAGCCGGGGTGACGGAGCCAAGACCTTGTCTCAAAAAAAAAAAAAAAAAAGAGACTTAGTACTTAAATTTTTATATCTTTCTCTATCTTGAAAGGAATATTTTCCACCTGGTTTAATACTGTTGTTTAATAAGAATAAGATATATCCTTAAACAACAGTATTAACCAGATTTTGAGATGCGATGTTAGCCACATTTATTTCCCTTTAGCCTTCAGAAAAATCCAAGTTTAGATACCAATTCTTTGTTTCCTGGATAAATTTCTCCATTTTTCTTTATTTATTTCGGCTCAAAACTCATACTGTCAGGCTGGTATCCCATGGTATCTTATATTCCAACTATAAGATGCATGAATATATTCATAAGTTTTTAGTTTTAAGTGTAGTATGACATATTTTACAAAAGTTTTCAAGTTCAGAAATAATTTCTATTTATGATAGAAATATTTAAAATTTAAGATTTTTTTCTTGATTAAAGACTATATTTTGTTAACTTTTTCAGATTGTACAAGTATTTGACTCAGATGTCTCAGAAAATAGTCTCACATATTATCTTGAGGAAACATACATTGAATTATGCTTTAATTGTTTATCTCTATTGTTTTAATCTTTTGTCTAATACAGTGATATAGTTTTCTCTTCATAGTTAGACTCTCTTAAAAAAGAAGCTCTTGAAAGTGTGGTTATGTGTGGTTCATCCCTAAAATAAGAAGCTGTTTTAGAAGTAAAATGTGATGTTTATGGTGGACAAGACTTGCTGACTAATGGTTGTTGGAAATTTTCCATTTGTCAGATTGTTATGTAGATGATCATATATTAAATACAGCTAAGAGGAGAGCAAAAGCCCAAGGAATCTAAAGAACATTTTTTTTTGGCTAATAGTGTGTTTTTAGGAATAAGAGCTGCTGTAAAGAATGCAGAAGCCTCATGTCATTAGCTGCACGTCCATCTCCTAGCAGATGAGCTGAGGGGTGCAGCACTCTCTATGTATATACACACACACACATATATTCACACACACACACACACACACACACACACACACACACACACACACACACATCTCTCTCTTCTTGGGGAAAATGGGTCTTGTTGCTTCACCTGAAATCTGCATGCTTTTTGTTCCCTATCTTCTGCTAGTTTCTCTTCATTTCCTCACTTCCTCTTTTCCCTTTTGTTCCCTTTTCCCCTTACTTCCCCTAGCTTAAAATGTTATATGAAGTTGAGTTTGTGGCTAGTGATTTACATGCGAACTTCTTGTTGTTTTAAAACAAAGCCCCAAAACTGTGGCAGTGAGGATAATATAGCAAAAACAGGCTATTCCAAGTAGTTGAAAGATTTTCATTGTGAGTGAGAAGCCATTAATGATGGTTGTGGTTATTCCTTTTTTCAAAGGTTTTCTCATTTTTGATAAGATGATATTTTACTACATTTAATGGAATTATGCTTAGATAAGATGCTTTTTTCATTGAATTGGCCTGGTCCTTGTTTTTATGTGGGCCTTTGAATCTGGGTTGATTTGAAACTACCTACTGCTGTCCTATCTACTGTCTACAGAGACCTGAACCTGTAGATTGTATAGAAGTCGTGTAGTAGCTAGGACCCATCAGGTGGTTATAGAACCGAAATTAAATTCAAGCCCCAACACCTCCACTCATCAGCCATAGACCGTTGGTAAATTAACCTGTTAATTTATATTGTATCATCTCTTATTTGGGGACAATAAAAGGCCTATTGAATAGAATTTTAGGGTCTAATATATGTGAAGCTCTTAGAACAGTGTATAGTACACATTATATAGCAAGAAATGTTAGTTGTCATTATGTGTTCAAAGGCAAATTGTTGATGGAATTGAAACCTATATTGTGACACACATTAATATATTTGGAGGCCGCATTCATGTTTCAGAATCTTTGGTATTGTTTAAAATTATTTAACACTGAGTAAATTAACTAACTTCTACAGTGACCTAAATTTCATCTATGATCAGATCTATCATGTTAATCTATTGTTTCATAATAGGTTGAGCTATCAAATGATGGGCACAGGGATAAGGTATAGGAAATCTTCGCTTACTGTCTTCTATGGGTTCTTGGAAACTATGACTTGACATGAAATGGAGTATAACAAAACCAATTGTTTTTCTCATCAGTGTTACAACTAAATGACCTTGAAGGAAACGATATTATTTGAGGACCTGCTCTATATTGTTTTACGTAAAGTAACAGTTTCTAAGAACCTATTGGTGAAGTTAAATGAGGACCAACTATATTAAGAATGTTTGAGGCCATGTGGGGTGGCTCATTCCTGTAATCCCTGTGCTTTGAGAAGCCAAGGCAGGAAGATTGCTTGAGGCCAGATTGAGACCAGCCTGGGCAACATAGCAGGACCTCATCTCTACAAAAACAAAACAAAACAAAAAAACAATTAGCTATGTGTGTTTCTAGCTACTTGGGAGGCTGAGGTGGGAGGATCACTTGAGCCTAGGAATTAGAGGCTGAAATGAGGCATAATTACACCACTGCACTCCAGCCTGAGTGATAAAGCAAGGCTGTATGTCTATTTTTTAAAAAATTAATGTATGTTCTAGCTACTCAAGAGAGATATAGTAATGTACGTTTTAAAAATATTTCTATTTTGCATGATAGCTCCTACCAAGAAACGGGTACAATATAATGCAACAACATGTTTTTAATGCTACCTCTCTATATTTATTTAGGTAGATAATAGTATATTTCTACCTGATATTTATGTAATAGCTAGACAGCTTTTTGCAAAAATCTTTTTAAATGTGCTTATGTCATTACTTTTTCCTTTGAAAGATTTTCTCTTTGAAATATTCTAAGGCTTTTTACAATTCCAATAATATCAAGAAATCATACCCAAGATACTATGTTACATCATTATTGAAACAGGAGTTTTACTTTTTATCCTTATGTTATTTATTTATTTATTTTATATTTAGAGACAAGGTCTTGCCCTGCTGCCCAGGGTGGGATACAATGGTACAATCATGGCTGGCTGCAGCCTCAACCCATCAGGCTCAAGCAAACCTCCTATCTCAGGCTCTCAAGTAGCTGCAACTACAGGCACACGCCACCATGCCTGGCTGATTATTGCATTTTTTTAGAGATCAGGTCTCATTATGTTGCTCAGGCTGGTCTCACACACCTGGGCTTAATTGAGTCCCCCTCCTTGACCTCCCAAAGTGGTAAGATTACAGGTATGAGCCACCATGCCTGGCCTGAAGTTTAAAATGTATGTTTGTAGTAGACTGAATACTCTATCAACTATATTTTGATTTGTAAAAGGGTCATCCTGCATGTTTAACATTACCAAATAATCTCAAGCTAGATTAGAAGCAATGGAAATTAATTAAAAATTTGTCATATAAAGTCACCACCGACATTTTTGATAATTAACCTTGGGTTTCTCTTGGCAAATTGATAGACTACACTGAAGCAGGAACTCCTATATATTTAGCTCTCTGCTTTTAATGTGATTATTTCTGAAAAATATTATCAGAGTTTTCTGTCAACCAATGATCATTAATATTTGGTAATTACAGCATTTTCCCTTGCAATAGAAACCACCTATGGAGGTGTAGCAGCTTTTCTTGCAGGTTTAAATATTAAAACTATTTTAGCCTTTCTTTGGAACTATTTTGACTATGAGTTATATTTTTGGCAAAATATATTTTCCTTTCCTGGGGACCTTTCCAAATTGTTCAGAATTATCTTCACTAAATTAAAGCACTTCTGTTTATGCATTTCAAATGCGTGTGCATGTCGCTACACATTCTTATAAGCACTGACGTAATACTTTCTCTTTCTGAATATTGATATGTTTTTGTTTGGCATTACGCAGGCAGAATCTCAAAAATTTTCTAAATGACATCTACATTTAATAATTGCTGCAAATATTGTTGAAGAACCATGAGGTTGCAGTAGGGTTTGGTTTTGTTTTGTTTTTGAGAAGTTTAAAATTTGTCTTATTTTGGATTTTTTTTCCCTTTAGTTAAAGATTCAGATGAAGACTGAGTCAGAAGATAGTTTAAGCTTTCCTGCTTCTGCTCCATTGGAATGGGATAGACTAATTTCCTTGGGATAGATGGATCTATACTATAAGGCAATTAAATACTTTCTAAGTAGATATAATTTCTAAAAGCAAAACAGAACCTAGAACCACAAGACTGCTATTCCTAGCCCAGATAAATTAATATTAGTTCTAAACCACAAAGATCTTCATAAAGATTGCTAGATATGAAGATTTTTATACCATTGCTCAGTAGTACATATCAGGTTGTATAACCTTGTGATGAAGAAATTTTCCTTCCCTATTCGTCACTTACTGTTAGGTTCTCTGTATTTGGAAAGTCTCCTTTTGCTACAGATTTGAAGTTTAAAGATGCATCATAAAGTCTAAAAGTAGGAAATGCCCACAAAATTTAACATTAACAGTTGTAGAACATATTGAATGCCTAAAATACAGTGTCTGAGTGATTAGAGGAAGAAAGTGGAATATTTCGAGAATTTGACACGCTCCTTATCTTCCAAATTGCTCAAATCTGTTTCCTTGTATCTAAACTCAAAGTTTATGGTAAGGTCTAAACGGGCATTGAGCCAGATAGAATGGAGAGAATGAGAAGAAAAGGGGAATCGACAGGGAAACAGCATGAATGGAAAAACTTTCCAATGGTTAATTGATTACTAGATGTAAGCGTCTAAAGAGGTATTGAAAGAGGTTTTACAGCTTTTGCTTCATTATCCTTACCTTCAAAACCTTGGCTAAATGTGTCCAGAGTATTTTGAGCTCAGAGTATGAGCTGAAAAGAGTAATATTTCAGATACCTTAATACATTATATTTAGCCCTTCATGTGGGAGTGACTGCATTTTCATATTGTGTACTTTAACACAACTTTAAACATTTCCTATATTGAGTTTTTTTTTTTAAAAAAGGCACTTCTGTTTATGTATTTCAAATGCGTGTGGATGGCACTACACATTTTTCCAAGTACTGAGTTAATATTTTTCCTTCCGAATATTCACATTTTTGTGGCACTACGCACACAGACTGTTTGAATAATCAAACTATTCACAAGCCAATTCTAAGTTAGAATATCTTTGTATTTTTGTTATGTTTTGTTTTTGTTAATAGCAAGTTCTTATAGTTCTTATACCTTAATATTTGAGAAACACACAGTTAATAAAACAGAAGGAGGGGCAGCAATAAGATAAACTGGCTTTGCTTCATCAAATTATCTTGTTTTTAGACAAATCCAAATGGCAACAACTATGCATCTTTTCTCAAACTAAGATTTTATAATAGATGTTTTCATTATAACAAGTTGTATATCTACATTTCATTTATATAACAGGCAGCTCTAAACTCTGACCACATTCAAAGTTACTTGTAACAAAGACTGGATTGTAATATGAACACATCTGGATTTGGGGAAATGTGTACAAATATGGCTGTATGTAAAGGTAGCAGCAGTTTATAGCTTTCCTTATTAGACTTCTGTCTATATACTTCAGGCAGGAGTAGAAAAAGCCCACGGCATATTGAGCTAGTATGTGTCCTAACTTGCTAAAACAAATAAACAACAAAAAAAGTAAAAACAAACTCTGTCCATAAGTGCACACTATTCTGTAAAGAAAAATTCCTATTTACAGTTAAAATATTTTAAATTTTAAAACAACATAAAAATGTGAATACATTTTGATTACTTTTTGGAATATTAAAGCAGAATAGATAAATGTGTCTGTCGTTTCCTGGAAAATCAACTCGTTAGAAAACTCACTTTGGTAATTATCTAGTAATTCTATAGTTAGCAAAATATTTTATATTTCTATATTCATATTTCTATGAAAATTGTTCTTAATTTAACATGCAAATAATTCTTTTCATTTACATGTTAATTTCCACACCTGTTTCTATGAAATGTTTGTTTTTAATTTTTCTGATTAAAAAATGTTACCTAGTTTAGCTTTGTAACTTAGAGTGAGAAAAGGCTATGGTTTGTTCAAACTGATGAAATCAGCCAAAGAATTTGAAGGGTTTTGCTATGAGATGTCAAATAATTGCTTGATTAACCTATACTTCAGTTTTTCAACTGTTCTTTTGACATATTAACCTACTTCAGTGCAGGGAACAAATTTTTGAGGCTGGGGACATAGTAGGTGTTTGGCGTATTTGTCAATTGATTTAGAAACAAACTTAGTGTAACTAAGTAGGCATAACATACTCTTTAGTTACCCCAAGAAAGGTATATTTAGACTTGTTTAGTAAGCAGAGGTAGTAATATTCAACCAAGTAAGCAACTATAAGTACGAAATAGTTTGCCTTTAAACCCACTTGGCAGTGGAAAGAGCCAAATGGAAAACTAGCTGACCACTCTGATCCTGTTTGTCTTACACAGTAGTTAAGCTAAATGCCACTGAGATAATGATTTATTTATTAAGGCAAAGAAAATATTTTTCTTTCCTAAAATCGTAATGTAAAATAATAAATATAAGAGTACATTTTGAATCTGTGATAGAATTCTTGTTCCTTGCCATAATATGTTAGGTTGCATAACATTTTTTTTAAAGGGACAGAAGCTGGAGAATTCATACGTTGTGTTAGCAAGAAAAAATAGATAATGGAAGCAGGACTTTCCTGCCCCTTCCCTAAAGCTTCAAGTAATTTGAAGCGTGAAAAAGAAAATGAAACTTAAAAAATCCCAAATCAGCGAGAACAATGTGCTTCCCTAGAGGCTCTTTTCATTATGATAGCACTTATTTCCAAGAATGCTTCTGAATATGTATCCCAGGCAATTAATGCAATGTACATTTGTCTTTAATACTTTTCCAGTTTGAAGATATTTTTCCTCAGTGGCAGAATATAAATAGGAGTTGAATAGGTTTCTTTCTGTTCCGTTATCTTTTCTTTTTACACTGGTTGCCCTAGCAGGGGCTATCTTTTCCTTGTTTTTCCTCACCTTTCAAATCCAGTTTCTGTTATCTTTAGCATTTTATTCAACTTCATTTTATATTTTGCTTTAGCATTCTGGTTCTATAATGCTACTTTATCTTGTATATCACTCCGTACTTATTAGAGTTTTTCCATGTCTGCCAGTCACATCTCTTGAGGAATGATTCTCACTTGAGAGGTAGTGAGATTTTTCTTCCAGCTCATAACCAGGAGAAAGGAAAACCTGCCTGATTCCACCTTTGGACTCCAGGAGCCCATGAGATAAAGGCTCGTTCATAAGATAGCATCAGGCTTTTGTTTTGACACACGTTTACCATGCGTTTTCTATAGTCTCCTTTCATTACCTACTAAAACTTATCCGAATGCTTACAGAGAATGGTTTTGTGCAGACTGCCTTGCTCTTGGCTGCTTAGTGGAGCCTTATTTCCTGTAGTCTGTAACAGCTACTGCAATGGGTAGAACTTAGAATTCCACTTAAAATTGGGATTCTTACAAAGTCCACCAAACCCATAAGGAGTCCATATTTGAGTTTTGAGGATATTCAAAAGCCCTGAAATGTTATGTAATTTCACGTGTACAGTTTTCTGGAGAGTGAGTCTGTAGCATACAGAGGTGTTTGTGTCATGCCTCACCACAGTTTAAGAGCTGTTTATATGCATTGTACAGAGCCCAAGGGTATTCTGGAAACAGCAAAGATATGAAAACCTTGGTTATAGAGAATTAGAGAATTACTGTTCCATGAGTGTGGAATACATTATATTAGACTAGACGAGCTGTTGTAAAGGAGTCATTGTAACAAAATCAACAAAGGTTTCTTAATGCCTGTGGAATAGCTGCCATGGAGCTAATTCCCAAGTGATCCCTCCTGAGTTGTTTTTGTAGAATCATCTGGGCAGCTGTGCATTGTATTCATGCTGAGGTGATAGATGAATACTTTTCAGAATGTGGACATGTTACGATACATTTCAGGATCCTTTTACCTTGAAAACTATGTTGCTGCCATGTTGGAAAAATAACACCTAGCAAAAATGATTAATGTGGAAGGGTGCATCTTTAATCTGTGATGAAGAGAAATTAATTTCATCTTCACTCACCTCAAATCCCTGTTCTATATAATGGACATTAGCAGATCTGTGTTGTACTCATGGCACCTAAATAAATTCATACCATTAAAGGGAGTTTTAGATTTATTACCTATTAGATGTATTACTTATTCAGGTTAAATGAGAATTTGGCTTTGCAATGTGTATTAGTTATTTGGGTAATGAAGTAACAAACATTTTAATGTTACTTTTCAAAATGTAAAATGTAAGTGATTTATATTTGAATTATTATAGACTCCATATGCTTAGTGTACAACAGAAGTTTGTAATGTTTTATTTTTAAGAAAAGTTACACTTTGGGAAGGGTGATCCATGGAGGTAGAATACACCAAACTGCCTAGAGGAAATGTTTTTCTTTTTCCTAGAGGAAAAGCATAACGATTGGAGTAGCCACCAATAATTAGGCTTTTTATCCACATTATCAGGGTGTTAAATTTTTTGGCATATAAAATAACCCTTTATCCTCAGAAGTTGTTGCTTCTGGGTTTTTGCCTGACTAGAGAGTTACAGAAAGATAATTGAAAATAAAATGTATGCAGTTTGAAAAATATTCAAACTAAATTCAAATTGGTTTTTAGAAGTTACATTTGTAAAAAATCACACTGGATTGCCATTTAAAAACCATCAAACTTCAGGTGTGGGTTTAATCTTAGAAAAAGAAACTACATGACAAATAGATTGCAGTGAGCATATTTAACATCCTTTTAGGCAGCCTGTCACAGTGCTGGTTAGTGACCAAGTCAGACAGGCACTTAAGCAGGTCATTTCCAACATTCACTGGCAGGTGCAGGTTTTATATGATGTTTGTTTTCCAACTTTTGATTTTAAAACTTTGAAATCTTAATTTGCAGAGAACGTTCTTGCCTGATAAAACAGACATTATTTTGTGTTGCTTTGAAATGTTCACTTTTATAAACCTATGCTGTCCGGAGTTTATATTTCCAAACTTGTACCATTAGATAGGCTGTGGTCCTGAGTGGGCCAGTTGTTTGAGTATTGCTTGCAGATTTGATTCCTCAATGGAAATGTTCCCGTAAAGCTTATTCAGATAATTATTATTTATTCTTTAAGCATGAAAAGAAGGTCAAATAACTATGGTGTAATTTTCAGAATTATTTCTACTTTTTGTATAACACAAGAGAGATTATACATCCCTAGTAGAAATCTGAGGAAAAGAACCCTTTCCATTTGGTAGCAGTACTTAGTTTTGAGATGTGATTTGCATCTTTGCTGTAATTTGAAAGACAAATGGCTTAAGGTGCATGTTTTTAAATGAAGTTTGAGATATTTTTTAAAATATGCCTTTTAAAAAAAATATTTCTTCTTGTATTTAGGCCTCTATTACGTTAAATCTTTGAGAGCCATTGTTTCCTTAAGTAAACAAGGTACTTCTTTAGTCCTCTCTGAGAGTGGGGAAAATGCCCACAGGGTATAGAGAAAGGAAGAGGACTGGTACTCTCAGATACTTTGTAATATTTTAGTTCTTTGATTTTAAAAAAAAATCACTCTCCTCTTTCTTAACAACTGCATTCTTTCATCTAAATTAGACATTAGATGTTAAAATCTTCGTGGATTTTAATTATATCAAATCATGCTATTTCTGGATAATTAATGATGGACAATTAATACTAATGTATTAATTGAAGTATTCTATGCAGTACCTTTTTACATGTTGGGTAACTCTACCCTCAACTGATAAAGGAATAAATAATTTTAAATTTCATAAGTCATAGGATCTTTTCATTTTATGCATACTAAATCAAGACACATGCTAATAGATTGATACTTTCAAAAATCAAATTTTAAATGTGCCACTTGCCTTTTAGAGTGATATTGAAGTGGTGCAATCTGGAAAATGCATGATAGAATTTCTACCAAACATTAATATTTATCTTCTGGGTCACCACCTGAAGACTAATAGCACTATGTCTAGAATTCTTGTCATGGGCCGTGTTAGTAAAACAGTAATAAAATTGATAGAGTAGTTCACTATTTTATGTCCTGTGGCTGGTTATGGTCATCTGGCTGAAGTCTATCCCATATTAATCCCTTGAGTCAACAGTCGGGAACATTCAATGATGTACTTGAAATATTTTTAACATGTGGTATTTAGAATGTTTAGAATGTCAAAGGATCCTTTGTAATGATCTTCCCGTTAGGTAGTTCAAAAGATATTTTTAAAGTTATTTTTCAAAGAGCACAGTATTTGAAGATTTTAATAAGATATAAATCTAGAGTACCTTGAGGGGAAAAAGCTCAGTTCTAGAAAAAGAAAAATCGTACCATACAGTGAAGTGATATATTAGTCAAATAATCTATGAAAAAATTCAAGAAAATAGAGCATGTGTTCATTTTTGGTTGAAAAAGAGGAACTTTTTTTTATGAACAAGAAAATGCATTTGATGCTCCCTTGGGAAACTGTTACACCCTTCTCTAATTGTGTTTTTCACATTTTATGTTCAAGTGTAGATGACTGAAGAGATAGCATAACCTGTTCATATTTTTCATAGCACATATTAAAGCTTGTTTCTATGGCAACAACTTTTAATTGGCAAATCCCATTCTGTCAGCACTCTCAAGTGTATTTTTCTTGGGTACATTGGATTGTTAGAAATGCTTCGCAAAGTAAAAGTTAGATTTGGCATTACTGTTTGGCATGAAAGATGTTCATGGTCAAGGATTTATTTTATTAAATAATTTATAGTATGTGTAGTAAGTTGCTGTACAGATGATACATCTATCTCAACATCCTATTGGTGTGTCAAGATACCTGCTGAGAATTGATACAGACACTTAGGGCTTGCACACTGAAAATAGCAACTTGGGTTATTTCACACAAGTAAAGTAGGCAAGTGCCTTACCTGGCAGGAAAAAAAAAAGTTTGAAAAAAGAACACTAAAATCCTTTTAGGCAACAATTTAGACTTTTTAAAGCAGCATATTTATAGTTTTTATTTCCTTATGGCCCTGACTTTAATAGTATAGATTGATTTGTTAGAAACATAGTTTGCAGCTTTCTTTCTCATAAATTTTATTTCTTGAATCAATGTGGTGCAGAATGTTGAAGCAGGTATTTGGTAAGTTGGATCTGGCTACTGCAGGGTTATAAAAATAGATTAAGTAAACAGACACAGCAGGCCAATGCAGCTTGAATTTTGAACCCTTCTGAGACCCAGTATAGCTTTAATAGTCTTTAGTTCTAAGAAGGAAAAACTATGAATCCCTCAGGTAATTTTAATATTATATAATGAAGGAAGATCTATCTTACAGCCAAGAATCAGGTGTTGTATCTTTTGTAATTATTTCAGAGCGCTTTATCTGAAAGCTTCAATTTTTAAGCTATTCCAGTCTGCTGTGTACTTTTTTTTTTTTTTTGGTCTTTGCTATTTTTATATCACTGCGGTAGCATAACCCTGCACCAAGTACAAGACAGTATTGCAGTTCGTGTTGAATGTAAAACTGTTATTAAATGAAAGCTAATAAAGCAAATTATTGGAAAGAAGGAAATTGTCTACATTCGACTTAAAATATTAAAATCAAATTTGTCTTCTAGAAATTAAAATATGGAAGGACTAAATGAAACTATATTTCCCCCTCTTCAAAAGTCATGACTTCATGTAGTCAAGGACCAAAATCTGATTAGTCACTCATTTTAATTATTTTTCACTGTTGCAGATATTCTGTAAAAGTGTTCCTTTCTCATATATCATCTTTGTCTCTTAAAACTGTCCTTACTGTGTTTTTGGATTTTTGTCCTTTTCATCAGAAGTCACAGAAAGCTTTTATGGCTGAATAGTTCAACCTTACTTAGGTAAAGTGCCATTGTATCTTTCTAATCCATATGTTTCCTGAGCAGTTATGACTCTTGTAATTTTATAATTGTATTTAAAAGAAATAAATTGTGTGTATATATATTTATAAATGTAAGTATGTGTACACACATGCATATATGCTCTGTGGGTATATTTGTATGAATTTATTTCTAGTAGTCTAAGAAAAGGATGAGATGTTATTATTAATAACTTAGATGAAGAGTGGTAAGCCAGTTTACCAAGGCTTTTCCATAAATTAGTGAGAAAGGTAAAAGTAAAAATAAAGATTAGATGGCCCACAGCTCCCTGTAAAATAATCCATTCTCAGAACCACAGGACTTGTGCATTGTTTTGTGGGCCAACAGGATTTCCCTAGACCCTTGACATTCTTGTAGTTTAGATTTCTGGTTTTTAATATTCAGGAACTGTCCCAAAGATTCATTACATGTAATGGATTGTTTTTGGTCCTTGGGAGGAAATTTACATCAGGTGCTCTGAGTTGGCTTGAGGACTTAGCTGGAGAAGGCATCTAATTGGCCACCCTCTTCAAGATATGTTTGTTGACTGTTCACGTAAGCCATAACTATGGTGAGGAGGATGGAGTATGTCCATTTGGGAATTTACGAAGGTCCACGGAACACATAACATTAAAATATCAGGCTCTTTTCATACCAGTGCTTTACAAACAGGACTTGAGAAATGAGAATAGTAGAATAAATGTCAGTAGTTATGGATTTTAGCTTTTCAGCTTTTATTAACCCTACCAGTCCCAGTCCCATAGTTGAGTGAAACAGTATATGTCTTCTCTTTGCTCTCAATTTCTATGCCAAGTGCAGTTCCCTTGATTGTGAGTGCTTCAGACTCCCAGCTCTTACCTTTACCTACCTAGGTCCAATCAAAAGTTTCTGACTTTGAGGAGGTATGACTAGGTACTCTATGGGAAAAGGGTAGGATAGAAAGGGGCATAGAATTCCTGGGAAATGACCACCGATTCTGATTCAGAGGCCTAGCAGTTGAAAGCTAGAGCTGGGAATCTGGAAGCTTTATTAATGGTATTCAGTAGGTATCTGGCAGCACATCTGGTAGCCTGCATGTGCATTATTTACACAGGTATTCAGGTAGGTGAAGTGGTGGAGGAATAGTTTCTGAGTTACTGGAAAATATGAATGTAGACATTATTAATAAAGATTAATAATAAACCTTTTCTGGTTTAGAGCCTAATTCACGTGCTTTTAAACAGTGTCCAAGTTAACATGAAATATTTCATAGATTTAAATGGGGATCAGTCTTTATACATACCCTTTTGTACAGTCATGCATCTCTCTTTTTTTTTTTTTTTTTTTTTTTTTTTTGAGATGAAGTTTCACTCTTGTTGCCTAGGCTGGAGTGCAGTGGCGTGATCTCGGTTCACCACAACCTCCACCTCCCAGGTTCAATCGATTCTCCTGCCTCAGCCTCCAGAGTAGCTGGGACTACAGGCATGCACCACCATGCCTGGCTAATTTTTGTATTTTTAGTAGAGATGGGGTTTCTCCATGTTGGTCAGGCTGGTCTCAAACTCCTGACCTCAGGTGATCCACCCACCTCGGCCTACCAAAGTACTAGGAGTAGCACAGGTAGCACAGGCATGAGCCACAGCGCCTGGCCCCGCATCTCCTAACGATTGGGATATGTTCTGAGGAATGCATTGTTAGGTGATTTTGTCATTATGTAAACATCATAGAGTATACTTGCACACATCTGGACGGTATGGCCTCCTACATACCCAGGCTATATGGTTATAGCCTAGTGCTTCTAGGCTGCAAACTTGTACTGCGTGTAACTGTACTGAATACCAAGGGCAATTGTATCTCAGTGGTATTTGTGTATCTAGACATAGAAAAGGCACAGTAAACATATGGTACGAAAGATTACAAATTTTTACACCTGTATAGTATACTTATGATGACTGGAACTTGCAGGACTGGAAGTTGTTCTGGATGAGTGAGTGAGTAGTGAGTGAATGTGAAGGCTTCAGAGATTACTGTACATGACTGTAGACTTTACAAGCACTGTGCACTTAGGCTATACTAAATGTATATTTTTTGTTCTTCAACAAGTTAACCTTAATGTAATTTATTTATTTATTTATTGAGATGGAGTCTCGCTCTGTTGCCTAGGCTGGAGTGCAGTGGCACGATCTCAGCTCACTGCAACGTCTGCCTCCTGGGTTCAAGAAGTTTTCCTGCCTCAGCCTCCCAAGTAGCTGGGACTACAGGCCACCACGCCTGGCTAATTTTTGTATTTTTAGTAGAGATGGGGTTTCACCATATTGGCCAGGCTGGTCTCGATCTCCTGACCTTGTGATCCGCCCGCTTCGGCCTCCCAAAGAACTTTTTTAAATTTATAATTTTTTTAAAAAAAACTTACTGACTCTTTTGTAATAACACTTAGATTAAAATGCAAACAGATTGTACAGCTGTAGAAAAACTTTTTTATATCTTTAAGGCTTTTCTCTATTTTTTTATATTTTGTAAACCTTTAAAAACTAAGACACAAGCATATATGTTATCTTAGGCCTACACAGGGTCAGGGCCATTAATATCAATGTCTTCTTCACTCCACATCTTGTCCCACTAGAAGGTCTTCAAGAATGGTACCATGCATGGAGCTGTCATCTCCTATGATAACCATGCCTTCTTCTCGAATACCTCCTGAAGGGCCTGCTGGAGGCTGTTTTACAGTTAACTTTTTTTTTTTAAAATAATTAGAAAGAGTACATGCTAATGATAAGTAGTATAGTAAATACATAAACCAGTAGCACAATCATTTATTATCATGTATTTTGTATTGTACGTAATTGTATTGTTATACACACACACACACACACTCTGATATAAGTGGGTTGTAGTCTTCTGGTGACTTAGGCCGAGATAGTTTTTGAAAATGAAATGCCATACCTTCTTTATTGTAGTGGCAAATCAAAGCTAAGTAGCAGTAAAACTGTTACTGGACTGGGATACTTGATGCAGGGAGAGGGTCACAGGGCACAGGCAAAAATGCCCTTGCCCTAAAGACTGCAGAGTAGCAGAGTAGGAGCAGCACTTTGTGGAAAGACCCAGCTTAACCAGAACAATGCCCAAAAGCCTTTGAAGTGCAGTGATGTGAGAGTGAGACTAGAAAACTTTCATTTAACAAATCTAGATAAACTTATAATAAGAACAACAGCTATACTCTACCTGTGTTCTCCAGGTGCCAGGTATTGACTTTACACAAATGTTCATTTAAATCCTCTTATATAACCTTATCAGGGAGATAGTATAGTTATTCCCATTTTATTGATGAGAAAACAGAGGTTTAGAGGATTAAGTGCTATGTACAAGGCCACAGGGCTGGTAAATGGCAAAACTGGGATTTGAACCTGAATACATCTTTCTGCTTTTTGAGTTCCTACTATTAAGCACTCTTTCCTTTTTCAGTTTTAAAGGAATGTTGCAGCATAATATTACACATTAAGTTGCCCTTTCTTAGATAAATTAAAAGCTTACCTAAAATGAGTAATTCTAAGTTTGAACCATGAAATCTTCATAGCAAGCACGGATGTTATGTAACTGCTTAAACTTCTGTTCACAGATTTTTGACACTACCATTCAAATTTATGACCTTCTTTCTACGTTTTCATTTTTTCTTCCAGTTGTTCATACCTATAAACCTTCCTCCTTTTGACCTTATTATTTGCATTTGAAAACTCGGTCCATAAAGCTTTCCTGAAAATCACATGGGAAGCAGTATTTCATACAGCTCCAGAAAACTTTTGGGAGGAAGGCTGACAGTGTTGGGGGCTTAATTCTACATGCTTCTTTATTCTCTGCATTTAGCTCCTGCCTGACATGTACAGCATATTGCTAAACACATGCGAGACATTACTGTAGTGATATTTCCTATAGAAAACACCTTGGTATAATTCAAGATGAAAAATAGAATATACATGAGAGGTGAAAAGGCAAATTTGATTAGTGAAGTGCTGACATCCCAGTTGGAAGCACTGAGAAGTACATTCAATTGCTTCTGGCTTGCTGAATCTGTTTGTCTATCCCGTACCCGCCCCCATCTCACAGGGCTAACAGGGAAGCACATTTTGAAAATTCTGATGAATGCATTCCAATTCTCTTTTGGTGGTAAAGGCTGAGTTTGCAGGGAATTGGTAGTAAAGTATTGGCACTTTCTTTGTTTCTATAATATCAATAAATTGCAAACTGTCGTTTCTTTTACTGAACATGAGTTTCAAATACAGAGCTCATCATTAAGTCCTGTCATTTTGTGCCAAAAAAAAAGTATGATTACATTATGGAGAAGCAGTTGACATTTATAAATAGTAAGCAGTGGCATAAAGACTTCTTTTCTCTTTACATAGTGCAACATGAACAGAAATCTCCGCAAGAAGTACCTGAAGATGGGTCTTAATATTTTTTTAAATATAATCCCCTGCTTAGGTAACATTAGACATATGTTAATATGTATTTCACTTATTTCTATGTTATACTTTTATTATCAATTTCAGAGCTCATTTCTGAGACAAAAATTCAGAACTAAAATTGATGTTAAAACCATTGGAGTGGTGTTAATGGGAGACAGAGTTCAACAAATTGAGCCTTTTGTGCATATTTACATTTCGTGTGCTTTTTAAAAACTCAAAAAATAAATGGAATGCTTTTGAAAATCAGCATACTTATCCTACTTCTGCCTCTTTGAATAAACTACTATCCCAGAATTTCTACTTCTTAAAAGCAGCAACAAGAAGTAAAACAAAACATTCAAAGCCTTACTGTTGAGATTTTGAATAATGTATGTCTGTTTTAACATTTATCCTTAACCCCTTTCTATTTTTGTCCTCCTTGGCAAAATTATGTAATAGCCTTAACTGGGTGAACCATAATCTCCGGATGGGTAAGATATACACAGAGAAGGAAGATATATTACAAAAGCACCTTTCAGAATATTCCGTGTTCTGGCAATACAAACACGTTCTTCTGAAAGGTAGCTACTCCCACTTTTTTGCAGTAATGTCAGGGAAACTTTATATGAGATGTAAAAATATTCCTGAGAAGTATTCTGAGTAGAAAATCCCAAAGGCCTTCTTTTTTTGTTGTTTTTAACAGGAAAACATGCTTGTACAGATGGCTAGTTGAATTTTCTCGCTTTTAAAATGGTGTACAATTTGTTGCCTTGGATCCTAAGTTTCTAGAGTGCTGCTATCTTATTGCTTCAAGGTACCTCCTAAAAGAAGCCCAGAATCTGTTGCCAAGATGCCTCCCATAGGAAGGTATCAGAACTCCTTTACATAAACATCTCTGTCCTCTCACCCAACCCTCCCTGGCCTGTCTCCTTGACTTCTGTCATTCCTCCCTGAAATCCCTTTTCCATGCATACCTGCTTTCTAGATAGTCCTGAACTGCTGGAAAATAGACATTGAATTCCCAATAGACTGGGAGTAGAAAGGGCCCCTGACCATTGAATGGCTTTTAAATCTGGAATGTAGGTTAGAACTACAAATTAGCTTGCAGCTACAGTCTGTCTTAGAGAATTTCTTGATATCCAAGACTAATCCCAGGTATGAGATAACTTCTAATGGGCATGATAATGTTACACCTTTTACTTTCTGAGCATTGAATCTACCCAAGAATAGCAGCAAAGAGCTAAAAGTCTCTGGAACTGTACTGAAACACTGGGTGAGAAAGCCATTGACTTACCTTCTTAAGGAAATGAATGTTAGGGTGAAATATGATTCAGGTCTGAGAGAATATCATTTGACTATTAGTATCCCAGCTTTATTTGTACCTCTTCTTGAGAGTATTTCTCATGAAGTTACCTTCCATTGATGTCTTCTATAGCTAGCTTTCTTTACCAATTGGAATTGCATTTTGTATTTCTTTTTCTATCCTGCATCACCCAGCATAATGATAAGCAAGTAGATACCTAATATATATATTTATTAATGGATAAATATAAATAGAGTATTAACAACACATTGTAGATATATGTTCCCCTTTCCTGTGTGTGAGCTATAGTTGGCACAGTGAATTTCAGCATTATGTAGTTCACTAGTTCTTTGTAGAAATTGTTTTCTCAAAGGTAATTTCTGTATCGCTTTTAGTAGGAGATATGAAATTATTTTAAGTAATTTTTTCTGAGAACTATATTGAAAAAATAGTGTCTAATTTATTAAGCTATTCCAGCGGTTATTGAGAATAACGAATTTAGTTATAAATCTATTTTTATCACTGACATTCAGTTCATCCTACATGGTTTTCCAAAACGAACCTACCATTTTAAAAACCAAGATCGTTGGATAGATTTTCTTCACAATTTCATCCAAAGTGAGAATCTCTGAGACAGCAGTAATATTTTGAGGGCAAAACCAAATTTTTCCAAAGGGTAACAGATAACATTGTTTGTAATTTGCAAAATAGTCAATTAGTGTGAAATACATATTTTAACTAAATGTGTACTGTGATGTGAAAGCTATAAGAAGTCTGTCTGACTATATTTGTATACAGTGAGAAGAGTCTTCCACAGACTGTTTGCTTAATTGCTGCATTTTTAAACACCACTAGCTATTTGAATTTCAGTTTGACACTGTTTTAGTTCTGAATATAGCCTGCCAAATTTGTTTATATCGTACATATGCATCATGCAGATGTCTCCGACACCTTAATTGTTCTGTGACCTTGTACAAATTATTTAATTTCACAGGATGTCTGAATCCTTGTCAGCAAAGTGGGGAGTTAACAGTACTGGTGCTATAGAATCCTTGACAGAATTACATGAGATTTAGTCTTTCCTTTATTCAGCACTCTGTGGCACACTCTAAGCTAGGTGAAACAGGGCCCCTGCCCCCACAGATCTTATTCCCTAGTGCAGGAATTAGTTGTTAAGTAAACATATAAATAAGCAACATAATTTACAGGCATGACAAGTACTATACAGAAAATAAACAGGGACAGGTGTCAGACGGAGCCTGACTCCGGGAGACCTTTAGATGGGTGTTACGTCCACTACTCTTTTGGAAGAGCATAAACAATAAATGGTAATTTTCTCCCTTCATCATCCATAGTTACTTTTTTTCTTCTTTTTTTTTTTTTTGTCCCGAGAGGGAGCCTCACTCTATCGCCAGAGTGGAGTGCAGGGGAGCGATCTCGGCTCACTGCAATCTCTACCTCCCAGGTTCAAGTGATTCTGCTGCCTCAGCCTCCCAAGTAGCTGGGACCACAAACATGCACCACCACGCCAGGCTAATTTTTGTTTGTATTTTAGTAGAGACGGGTTTCACCATGTTGGCCAGGATGGTTTTGATCCCCTGACCTCGTGATCCACCTGCCTCGGCCTCCCAAAGTGCTGGGATTACAGGCGTGAGCCACCGTGCCCGGCCTTCAGCTTTTATTTAATTATTATATTCACAGTCTATAAAACAAAAATATGGATAAGTATTTTTTGTCCTGTGAGAAATATTTTTAAAGTTTAAGATTTCATAGCAGACATGTTATTGCTTCAAGGTTAATGGAGTGACTAGTACATTTTCATTATTTTGTAGCATAATATAAATTATTTTAAACTTTTTGTTTAAATAAATGCAGGCCAACTGTTGTGCTGTTTATCAAATGATAGTCCTAATTAATGTTTGTCTGTTTTTTCTTCTCAAGCATTTTGGTGCTGTATTTCACAGAAGACATTTGTGTGCTAGCTTATCTTGCTACCCCACTTGAACAATTTAGGCAGCTGTTTTGTCTTGGATTGTTATGCCCTATATAACCAATCAGTCACTACTCTTGACTTCTCTTAATGAGTGCAGTCTTTCTGTATCCTTAGGTCATCTTCACTAAGGAGTATATTCCTGAAATTCAAGTAGGCCTCAGCAAGAGCATTGGATGGATGGATTATCTTTGCTTATATTGTAGAGTTCTTAACCTGGCATTGACGTTACTTTCACTTAACTCTTGCGTTAACTCTGAACTTAACCTCCCCTGAACAAAGCCTTTACCCCAAACAGATTGCTTTAGCCACTGTCTGTTGCCTAGCGGGAATGTTCACACCTGTGTGGTTTTAGTTACTGCCATTTTACCTATCAGGCCCTCCTGGCTTTTTTAATTCCTGGGAAGTCAGCTGTGTTATAGGGCAGGGGTCCCCAACCCTGGGCCGCACAGCAGGAGGTGAGTGGCTGGTGAGTGGATGAAGCTTCAACTCTATTTACAGCTGCTCCGCATTGCTGGCATTACCACCTGAGTTCTGCCTCCTGTCAGATCAGTGACAGCGTGTTGGATTCTCATAGGAGCGTGAACCCTATTGTGAACTGTGCATGCAAAGGGTCTAGATTGGAGACGCTTTATGAGAATCTAATGCCTGATGATCAGTCACTGTCTCCTGTCACCCCCAGATAGGACCATCTAGCTGCAGGAAGACAAGCTCAGGGCTCCCATTGAGTCTACATTATGGTGAGTGTTATAATTATTTTATTATATATTACAATGTAATAATAATAGAAATAAAGTGCGTAATAAATGTAATGCACTTGAATCATCCCCAAACCATCACCCACGCCACCACCACCAGTCCAGGGAAGAATTGTCTTCCACGAGGCTGATCCCTGGTGCCAAAAAGGTTGGGGACCACTGTTACAGAAGACATAATGCTCAGACTTGGTATCAGACCTGATTTGCCACTGTGTGATCTTAGGCAAATCCTTTCACCTCTCTGAGCTTTAATTTCCTCATTGGCATAATGTAGTTAGTACACTTACTCATATCATTTCAGGTTAATTGAATCTGCTTTTGAAAGTGCTCCACTCCTAGTCTGTCTTTCCTCTGCATTTTTTCCACCCTGGTTTCACAGCACACTTCATATTAACATTCATCTATTTTCTGTAATATATCCTATATTAAGCTTTATTGCTGCCCTACCTTGACCCTATTTCCACCTTTTCTCTTCTGTTTTTTGTTTGTTTTTGTTTTGCTTTTTGGTAGGTTGTCAGATAACAGGGAGAGATAAATTAAGATTCTCAAAAAAGTTTGGAGATTACCTGTTTATTGTAATGAACCATCTTTTCAATTGCTTGAACAGTATTTAGTATAAATGAAGTACAAGAAATAGTCTGTATGAATTAACAATTTCTTTTCCATGGTGGACCCATAGAAATATATTAAAGAAAAACTCATGGGGGTATAGCATGTTCCTAAGTGTAACATTGGGAGAACAACAAAAGGAAAAAATGACAGAAATACATTCATGGTAAGTAGTAAGCTGGCCGGACAATACAAAGAGAAAATATAATAATGCAATGCTGTTGGCACATGTAATAGGATGTGATGTACTGCCAAAATGGATTGTCTAATCTGAAAGTTTCCCCAGCTTAAAAAAATATTGGAGATAAGAACATTGGCATTCCATTCTAAGACCTGTGTTAGGTTTCAAATTATTGAGAATATGTTTATTATTATTATTATACTTTAAGTTCTGGGATATATGTGCAGAATGTGCAGGTTTGTTACATAGAAGTACACATGCCATGGTGGTTTGCTGCAGCCATCAACCCGTCACCTACATTAGGTATTTCTCCTGATGCTATCCCTCTGCTAGCCCCCCTCCCACTGACAGGCCCTGCTGTGTGATTTTCCCCTCCCTGTGTCCATGTGTTCTGATTGTTCAACTCCTACTCACACGTGAGAATGTGCGGTGTTTGGTTTTCTCTTCCTATGTTAGTTTGCTGAGAATGATGATTTCCAGCTTCATCTATGTCCCTGCAAAGGACATGAACTCATCCTTTTTTATGGCTGCATAGTATTCCATGGTGTATATGTGCCACATTTTCTTTATCTATGTTTTAAGCATAAATAATAAAGCGCTAATAATCTGTAAACTTTACTTGAATCTATTTAAAGTATTTCTTGGTCCTTTCATGTAATCTTCTTTAATCTTTCCTTAAAATAACCCTATTGACTAACATAAATATTTTCCTACTGTGTGTCATGTGAACTCCAGTGCTTTTTACCAATTTACACATGTAGGGAGGAACCTTCCCCCCACCATAAACCAGTAAACTAGCAAAAATCAGTAGTCTGTAATGTGGAATACTGGTTTTGGAAGAAATTCTATTTTATTTGTGTAATCAGTTCATTTTATTGTCAGCCAATTTTCTACTCTTTCAGAGATTATTATTTAAAACAAATTCACTTGCTAAATAGTCTTTTCAAACCGCAATTTATTCATTTATATTTTTTCACAATTTATTTTTAAAAAATCAAAACAAACCAAAAACAGTTGCCCAACTACAGTACGAAAGAAATGCATTGTAAATTCAGAGCCACGTTTTAAAAATGAAATTTGAAATTGTTTTGAATTATAGGTAAGTGCTATGAAACAAGATATGCATAATTTTGGAAACAGGCAAAAATACTTGCATGTAGAGACTGGACCCTATTTTGGATAACATAGAACTTAGTCACTCAATTATGATTTTTGAAACAGTTTCAGAACAATTGTTTAAAAGTTAGGCCCATCTACTCATTCTTTCTCTTTATGTTAGTGCATGTAATATATTAGTGTAGCACAGTTTTTTTTTTTTTTTAATTAAAAAAGACCTTTCATGTTTAATTTCAGGAGAGGTTAGGATTCTTTTAGGGTGTGTAGTAAATTATTGTGTTTAAATATTATGGCTGAATATGTCACTTTCAAAAACATACATTAAAATTATCTAATAGAATCAAATGAGGCAAAAATATGGAGTGTATGTGTGTTGGTATGCATTAGAAAAGGAGTAAAGTGGGAGATTATGAAAGATGGGTCTGGGATTATTATCTGGAGAATGGTAAAGTCTGTTACCTCTTGCCTGGACTGTTAACATAATTACTTAATTGGTCTCCCCTTTCCAGGTTCTTAGCCACTTCAAGCCTTCTTACATTCTTGTCTGAGGAATTCATGAAGTACAGCTTTGCTAATGTCCTTTCTACCCCATTCAGTGGCTCTTTCTGGCTTACAAAAGGAAGTAGACAATCTGTAATACAGTATCTGAAACCTCCCCCAAGCTAGACTTTTCTAGGTGCTTTTTCAAACATGTTTCCTGCTGCTCTTATTATAGATTTATTACTTGTCACTGATGCCCCAATGTATGATATTTCCTCTACCTAGATATCTTTTCCAACTCTTCATGTATAAATTTAGCTTCTTTTTTGAAGCTATTACCTGATACTTCTAAATGGAAATAGTCCCCTTTAAAATTACAAGAACTCTTTATCTGAATGTCTTTTGTGACACCCTTTGCCCTATAACCTTATATTCTATTAATAGCTATTTATATGCGTGCCTTGTTTCCTTTCTTAGGATAGGTTTCTAGTTCATTTTGTGTTTCCACTGTCCCATAGCACAGAGCACGTGAGAGGTCTCACCATACAGTAGGTGAATAAATATACAAATGAGCTATTCTGAAATTTGGTATAAAATATATTCAAGGTGAGACCACTTCTGCCTGCCTTGCCTTGCCTTCTTCCTCCTTCATCATTCTTCTTCCTTCCCTCCCCCTCCTCCTGTTTCTTTTGTCTCATCCATTATTACCTTTTTTCTCCTAGCTTAGAAAACAATGAATTAATTGTTCTGCTTTCTCCTTTGCATCTGTGTCTACACATACTGTATTTCTGACCTACATATCTATCTCTTCTACAACAATTTCAGAAAGTAGGTATACTCTGTTATTATTCTAAGAAAAACAAGAGACTTCTTATTTAATTAATTTTTTTTTTTTTTTTTGGGACAGGCTTTTGCTCTGTCACCCAGGCTGGAGTACAGTAGTGCAATCATGACTCACTGCAGCCTCAACTTCTTGGGCTCAAGCAATTCTCCCAGGTAGCTGGGACCACAGATGTGTGCCACACACACCTGTCTATTTTTTTCTTTTTTTTTTATAGACACAGGGTCTCACTATGTAGCCTAGGCTAATCTCAAGCTTCTGAGCTGAAGTGACCCTCCCATCTCGGCCTCCCAAAGTACTGGGATTACAGGCATGAGCCACTGCACCCACCCGTTCTTATTTAATTTTTGATGACTTCTAATGGGAGAAGCACATTATCAATTTTCATTTTCCATCTCTATTGTAGTAAAATCATTTGTTGTATCTGAAAACAAGCAGGAATGACAAAGTTTTCCTTCAATCCCTGGATTATTTAGGCCACTTTCATTCTGGCTACCAAATGGTGGAATGCATGCCGACCCTGACATTACTAGTACTTCCTGACTTCATAACTTAACATTGTCAGGACCTTATATGAGATATTTAACCTTTGGGAACTGCAGTTTCCTGATTTGTACTATGAGGCTAATAAGAATACCTCATGGGATTGCCATGAGGATAAATGCTACATATTATTGTGAGAGTTAATGGTAGACATTGTAATTAGCTTTGAACAGGCCACTGAGGAGAGGATTCACTGATAGTACTAATTGTTTTCCTAAACAGCAGCAGTCCTGTTGAGACATCTTATCTCCTTACGTGAAAATTTATAATATGCCACTTTCGTTTTATAAACATTTACTATAGCTATGAAATTTTTAACTTGAGCTTAAGCAACTTAAAACTGAGTTATAAAAGCAATATTGTCAGGTTAACATAGGAACTGCCTAAGAAAACTAAATTATATAGAATCTATTATTACTTATCTAATTTGCTATAACACTGATAATACACTCTGTCTTAAGTGTACTATGTATGTTGAGTATATTTTTAAAAGAATAAGGGCTCGCATGGGTACATTGATGTTGTGGATCCGTTATCCCCCCTTTTCCCTTGAAATATTTTCCTTCTTGTGAACAAGTTGTTTAGAAATAACCTTGTGATTATGCAGATGTTGCTGGTCTTGAGACCCTGTCCAGGATTATATGCCCAAGGGAACAAAGGACAGTAGCCGTCCATTAAACAATGCCGTCCATTGCACTTGAGTGCCCTTTTCCCCAGTGTATATGAAATGAGCTATTTGGAAAATGGATAATTTGAAAACAGAAGTATCAGTTAACTGACAGTCAGATAACATTAGCAGTTATCTTGAAGTCACTGGCAAAAACAGTTTAAAAAAACTCTGGAAAAGGTTGTGGTTGATTGGTAAATGAGAATGTGTATTAGTGTATGTAAACCAACCTGTGGTCTTCAGAGTAGCCATCATTAGAATCATCTGGGGAGCCTTTAAAATACACTTATGCCTGGGACCCAGGCAAAACTATCTAAATAGGAATTTCTGGGAGTGAAGGCTGGATGTAGGAATTTTTTATTTATAATATACAGTCATGGTCAAGGACCAGTGACTAAGCTTTACAGTATTGTCAAGTGATGTGATAGCTGGGACACCCAGAAATGCCCTTCTGTCTCTTACTCATTCTACAAACATTTATTTTAAATGCTTAGGTTGCCAAAATATATAATTCCTAATCAAGAATGGTAGACAGACTTGTAGAAATTACCTGTAATATAGCTTGGCAGGTGCTGAATTCACTACTGTGAGTTTATTCTACTTGGCAAGAAAAGAAGGAAAAGAAGAAGGGAGGGAAAGTGAAAGAAAATTTCCTTAGTGACATTTGAAAAGGGTCACTTCTCATAATCAAATTTAACCTATTAAAATGATTTACTTTTAATAACTCCTTTTAAAAACAGATGCCCAGTTTCTTAATGGTAAGTGAAATGAACATGAGTTGATTCTTACTTTGGCCTGAGGAAAGCTTTGTCTCACTAGGAGCTACTGTTTCTTGGACACAATTTCCCAAGTGAAGGTACGGCATGAGCAGGGAGTTTTGAGTACCTACATAAGGTCATGTAGCTAGCGGGTGAGAGCTACAATGAACACAGGTCTCATTGGTTCCTGGATATGTGTTCTTTTATTGCACTAAACTATACTATAGTCCAGTGAAAGAGGCTTCGTTTGGGTTAGTTAATTAAAAGAGATTCACTAGAGGCTTCGTTTGGGTTAATTCATTAAAGGAGATTTACGGCTGGACGTGGTGGCTCATGCCTGTAATCCCAGCACTTTGGGAGGCTGAGGTGGGCGGATCACGAGGTCAAGAGATCGAGACCATCCTGGCTAACACATCCTGGTGAAAACCCGTCTCTACTAAAAATACAAAAAAATTAGCCGGATGTTGTGGCAGGTGCCTGTAGTCCCAGCTCTGGGGAGGCTGAGGCAGGAGAATGGCGTGAACCCGGGAGGCGGAGCTTGCAGTGAGCTGAGATCGCGCCACTGCACTCCAGCCTGGGTGACAGAGCAAGACTGTCTCAAAAAAAAAAAAAAAAAAAAAAAACATTTACCAGAGGCTTTGTTGGGTCAGTTCATTAAAGGAGGTTTTAACTTGATGGTGAGCTGGCAAACTCTGACTAAAGGAATGTTGAAGGAACAGGAGAAAAGGATGCTTTCAAGCATCTCTGGAGAAATTGACCTGGGTGATGGGAACCAGGGGTTGCAAGGTAAAGAACATGCTAGGAGAGTGAGAGCAGCCCGGTCATTTTCCTTTTCTGAGTACCAGACCATAATTGAGGCCCCTTAATATATTCCCCCATTTAATATTCACGTCATCCATAGCCTGGCATTCTTATCTTCATTTTCGTAGAAGAGGAACTTACAATTCAGTGAGGTTGAATAATTAACCCAAAGTCTCACTGCTCATAAATATCAAAGTTGGGATTTGAACAAGCAACTTTCTGATTTCAGTTCATGTGATTTTTAACCATTGAGCTGGGACTGTATTGCTCTTTCCATGTCAACTCCTGGAAGTGTTTCTCTGTGCTTATTTCTAAGCCTTATGTATATGAGAAGCTTACAAGCTTAGGATACAGATGCATCTAACAGGTGACCATATTGCTTACTTAGGTGGGAGCAGAGCCACAAATTCGTACTTGGATAATAGTAGTAAGCAGTTAACTGAGAAAAGGAAGAAATGGTGGAAGACTAGGAGAGAGAAAAATATATTTGAATGAAGAAAAAAGTGGGGCTATAGTATGTCAGTTTATAGACCCTGAAAAAGATGCAAAAGGAATGTTTGAGAACTGTTTTATTGGACAGAACATCCTATATTCTGAAATATAGTCAGGACTCATTCACTTGGTAAACACTTAGGGGGTTTTCTTGGCCTGATAGAGACTGTGGGCATGAGCCTCCTTCTGGAGGCTGTCACCAGGGCAGGAAGATGTGTAAACAGTGCCCAGTATTAGGAGAGGAACATGTACAAAATACAAAGGAAGATACAACAACTATTTCTAATAAAAGCCACCTGTTTTCAGCACAGGTAGAGAGTGTAGAAATCACAGATATATTCCTTTACTCAGTTAATGCACCCAAGCAGAGTGTTTAGCAGCTCCAGGCTTTCAGCCTAAATGTTGTTGGTATGATAGCAAGAAAAAAAAAAAAAAATCATGTGACAACCTTCTGTGCTTTTCCCTCTCACGTTCACATTCTGGTTTGTTAAAAAAAAAACTGTGTTGCCATGGCTGACGCTCCTGTGAGGCCCAACATCTCCATACTTTTCATCTTAACTAAGCACTTAAGAATATGCGCTACAGCTTCTGATTACTGTTTAGAACAGAGCACCTTGTGATGACTAAGCTCTTTCAAGTATCTATGCTTAAAGTGATGGCTTCAATACCCTTTTGCTATATAGACTCATCTGTAGATACTTGGTACAAGTTCCATAGTTTATAGTTGTCATCTATTTTTATTTGTATGTTTATTGTTAATATTGATCTTTTTCTAAACAACTATTCAAGGATACTAGACACATACTGTATATGAAATGATTCTAAAAATTCTGAGACTTTGCTATTTTAATCTCAGTGGTAATTTTTAGGTAGTTTGTTGAGTGTTACTTCAGATATTTGGGGAACTGCCCTAGAAAACCAGTGGAATTCTCTAGGTATGGGGGTGGAGTGCAGAGGAGGAGACAGGCTGAGATAACCTGTGTTGTGATACTGCTTTTTTTGCCTCAAGAGATTTTCTTTACCCTTACTGCTTATGTTGCTACAGTCCATCCAATAGAAACATGTTCTGGGCTCATGAGCCAATTGTCTTTCCCCTCGCTGCTGCCTCAAGTCTGAGAGAGCTGATGGCAGTGCACAATTTTAGCAAATTGTCATAGGCAGGGGGGTGGGGCAGGGAGGGGAGTGTTTTCTCCATAGGGACATAGCCAGTGTCATTGAGCACATTTTGTTCAAGTACAAAGTTGATCTGTCTGAAGGAGACTGTGGTCAGCAGTGGTGAGGACCTTTATTGCCTCACCTTTTCTTCGTGCTCTGTCATTGTTTATGTGAAGCAGTAGCATTTAATGGCTGGACTTGAGGCAGAATTTGTGAGGTCAGAAATTGACAGTACTTGTTTTTCAGTTAGGGAATCCCACAGATTTAGAAAGGAGTTGCAATGAAAAATTGGGAAAAAGAAAGGGTCTTTGTATTTGGCAAAGACAATGCAGAACAGTGTAATATATACTAATTTCTGCATGTAAATGGCAGCCAAAATTTTAGACATCTGTTATAGTTTAGAAAATTATTTAAGCACTAATTATATGCATAATACATGCTGTCCCATCTAGAAGGCTGAGTAGACTTCAATGGAAGAGTTACAGTGGAAATATTGACATAGGTTGTTGGAAACATATTACATAATATTATAGTTTGAAATTTATCATGACTGAATAAGTGTTATCACTTTAGAGATACTTTATTTGTAGGGATATGTGGGATCTAGCGGGTACAAATACAACAAATGCCTCATATAAATACTAAGTAATGATGTTATTATTCTCAAGCTGACTTAACCCAAATGTTTTTCCTCTCTGATTTCCTTTAGTTACTTTTATATTTCTCAGTAAAGACTTGCCCCTTAAAACATACCATCCTATATTACTAACTTTATATCTTTAATTTTATGTGTTTGTATGTATGTGTACATATATATGTATGTATATATACACAAAGATATATAACTTTTTCATTATACAATAATTTTAAATTATTTTATATCTAAATATAATATATAACTATATATAATAAATTTTTCATTATTTGTGTTATATCCAAATTGAAGAGGCATGTCAGTGAAATATATAGATAATCCAAGAACCTCTTGCTTCACTAGGTTTCTTATTGAAGTAGATAATATGAAGCAATATTTTAACTTCTTTAGTGTTCCACTTCTTAAAAATATTGTTGATCCTGTAAGACAGGTTCCTCTGAGGAAAAAAAAAAATGACAAGTAAATTGAAATTTACAAAAGCATCTAAATTTTTCCCATTACACTTTGGAAATGCTATGTGGATTAGTCTTCTCCAAATTCAGTTGCTTACATTATGAAATATCTTTTCCTTTGCAGAACTCAAAAGGGTTGAAGACTTCCATTTGGTTCTGACTTAGAGTCATCTGTTTCTAGTGTTAGCAGTCAGTGATTAAACAAAAACAAAATACACTTACAGATGATCAAGTGGGATACACTTGGTACAAATACATATCCCTACGGTAATGATTAGGAGCACCTAGTTTGTAGTTAAACTGCCTGGGTTCAGTCACTTGTTTTGTCTGTACTTAAGTATTCAGAAAAACTGAAACGTTACAAACAACCCTTCCCAGTAATATTGAAAGAGGATTAAGGGAATTAACATTGGTAAAGTTTTGAAAACAGTACCTGGAATATAGGAAGCACTATGTAAGTTTTATTATTCCTGTGTTATAATAAAAATAAACCTTTGGGTTTTTAGTCAGTACTTCATGAAGGGAAGGAGAGATTTAAAGATGGAGCATTTTTGCTTTGTAAATGTACTAGGAACTAGTCTTAAACTATGTTTAAGCAGTCTATAAAGAACTGCTTAAACAAGTCTTTCAAGAGATTGTTAGAAAAAAAAATGGATGCATTTGACTTAAGAAGTTTACCTCTGTTTTATCCCCAGGAAAGCTCTAGAAATTTAATAGAAACAGTCATACTGTAAATCCACCTAGTAATGGTACAATGATAAATTGGGTAAATATTTATAACATACTTTGTGTTTCTCCACTGAAAGGCATGCTCTACACATACAGCGCTAACATTTATTATGTAAATGTTAGGGCTTTTAATTATTAGCCAAGATTGAAAAGTATCTGATTTGGATGTCATAAAACTTCAGAAGTATTTCAGCTACAAACAGTTTAGAAATCTGATTGTTGCTGTACCAAAAAAATAATGAAGCAATTTTAAAATAATAGAAACATAGTGATCTGGCATTTCCAGTTTCATGATGCTATAAAAAAGCAGCCAACAAATGTTGGACTGTTTAATGATGCTGGCACCTACCAAATGTCACTGGGTTTTCACAAGGTCATAGAGACTCTGGTTTGGCTCAGGGATGGTGGTCAGATCTGTCTTTGGAGCCTATGAAGACTATGGAATAGTGGCAGACAATAGGTGCAGTTAAGCCCTGCATAGCATTAACCTCAGCAGTGGTGATACACTTTTCTAAGATTCTCTGGGATAGAGGAGGCCATAGGTATGAGAAAAAAGTGAGAATTTCTTTTTACAGCATCCCATCACAAGCAACTCTAAATAGAAGAGCCGTATAGGCCCACTCTGAGGAGATTAAGATTTCTTCAGATAACTGTCAGCTAAAATTGTGTGCTGAAATAACTGCTACTGCAACAGTTGTATGTGTATCTGATTTCTCACAGGCAAATCTGCTGGAGAAAAAAGTGGTATTTTTTGTCACAAGAATGTGTGTGTGATTTGTTGCCTTTTTCACTTTCTCAGCCCTCTCAGTGGCAGCTACTTTGACTGTCATGCATTACATAACATTCTCTAGAAGTGTAGAGTTTCAGTTATGCCATTTTCAAGATGATTAATGGGAATTGTGCAATTAAAGCTCTTAGGTTCTCTGGGAAAAAAAAAAGTCATAGTATCCCAGTGTTTGAGTGGGGGTGTGTTGATATTGCGTCAGTAGTGAGGGTATTTTGGGATATCGTAAATGTCGCTATTGGTTTCAATATCTCAGAATCTTCACCATTAAACTTAGGAGTGTTCTACAAAATAGTGTCTAGAACAGCTATTGAATACTCGAGAGGGCTGTTTAAGTAGCTAGAAAAGTCTAACCTAAAATCCCATTTGAGATTAGATTATGCATTGATGAAAAAATGTTTAATGCCTATTAAAAAGAATCTATTACATTATATTCTTTCAGGCCGTGATAAAGTTACAAATTTGAACTCAATAGGCTGTGTGTGTGTATGTGTGTATTTTTGTTTCTTTTATTGGCAGTCTCAATAATTGTTAAGCCACTGTGTGTGTGTGTGTGTGTGTGCGCACGCGTGTGTGTCTGTGTGTGTGTGTGTGTGAGAGAGAGAGAGAGAACTTTTCACAGGACCAGGAAAGGGGAAAAATCTAAATTTGTTTTATATTGTGTTTCATTTGAAAACATGTTTTACATCTGTGGTGAAGTAATTAAAGAAATTGGGATTATTTCAGTGGAAATATGTTCATTTTTTTTTTTTAGTTTGTTTCACTGGTACGAAAAAAAAATCTGCCAGCTCTTGTGGTTGAAGTGAGCTCCATGCATTTGCTGTTACGCTGATTGGTTGAATAAATAGCAATTTACATCTAGAAAGTTAAGCTTTAAATATTGATTAGGATTGCTATATCTACTTTAATTTAGAAGACTAGCGATTGCTTGCCTAGCAAAATAAGAGAATTGCCTCATTTTTTCACCTTCTGTGGGGATGCTAGGCATTTGTTGCTGGTGTTACCTGAAAGACCAATGAGGAAATCAAAACAGTAGAAGTTGTGTTTGGTTTAAAGAATAGTTTCTTGCCTTTAAAGATGGTAAAACTATGAAATAAGTACAAGGGTGCTATGATACTAAACACAGACAATTATGTAATAAAAAAATCCTATTTACTTATTTAGGTTAAAGAGTCATGAATATTTGAGAATTTAAAAATTAATAGAAAAATTAGTGTTACTACAATAGCAAAGACATGGAATTCACCCAAATGCCCATCAATGATAGACTGGATAGAGAAAATGTGGTATCCCTACACCATGGAATACTATGCAGCCATAAAAAGAAACACAGTTATATCCTTTGCAGGGACATGGATGGAGCTGGAAGGCATTTTCCTCAGCAAACTAATGTAGGTTAACAGAAAAACACCACATGTTCCCACTTATAAGTGGGAGCTGAACAATGAGAACACCTGGACACAAGGAGGAGAACAACATACACTGGAGCATGTTGGGGAACGTGAGGAAAGAGATTGAGGGGGATTGGGATAGCAGTAGGAAAAATAGTTAATGCATGCTGGGGTTAATACCTAGGTGATGGATTGATAGGTGCAGCAAACCACTCACTGTGGCACATGTTTTCCTGTGTAACAAACCTTCACATCCTGCACACATGCCCCGAAACTTAAAATAAAACAAAAAACAATAGTGTTAATATGAAAATATATTTCCTCCATAGTTTAACATATGATTTAAACGTAGTCGATAGATAGTATTTACTTATTAACAGGATATATACTCTGTATATTTACTCTATGGTATAGTATACTACTTGTAAAACAAATAACAGCATCAAAACAGTGAAATCTCCCTAGAGACTTTCCAAAGAAAAAAATGAATGTAATGTATCTGTTATAACTACTCTAAAAATTTTAGGTTTTATTTTATAGTGCTATAAAAGTTCTTAAGAGTTTATTCAAATAAAACATGAAATATAAATTATGTCATATATCCTAAGTTTTGAATTTGTAACACAAGCAAAATCTGTTTGTGTTACATATGCTACTGTTAGAAGTAGGTGCATAATTGGGGTGAGTATATATGTGTGTATTTATGCATAATTATACACTGTTATATTTGGTATTTTATTATGATAAATATTGTTATAACTGGTTATGATAAAATCTGGTATACCAGATACTGATATAACTGGTATTTTGTTATGATATCCCAGGCAGACGAATACAGCCCCCAACTAAATTCCATTAGGTGTAAAGTGGCGGTTGGCTCTCAACAAAGGATGATGCTGTCCTCCCTCCTCCCCACCAAGACGTTTATCAATATCTGGAGACATTTTGGTTTATCAGAACTGAGAGTAGGGGTAATATAGGCATTTAGTGGTTGTAAGTTAAGGATGCTGCCAAACCTAGTAGAAGGCACAGGACAACTCCACAACAAAAATATATCTAGCCCAAAATGTCAGTAGTGCTGAGGTTGAGAAATTGTGAACATCTTTTTAGGATGTATGTGCTCTTGTAAGCTAACCCAAGTCCTTTATGGAAACAATTGAGTTGTCAAGAAATATACATTTAAGAGCAACAATATACTTTGTGTTAGATGCAGTTATTTTCCGTACTTGGAAAAGCCAGTAAACTGTGATTCTTAGAGTGAATCAAACTCATATCTACCAAAGTGAAAACAAAACCCTGAAGTATATATGTGTGCATGCATATTTGTATGTATGTGAAGTATAATTTTCTCTTAAAATCATTCACCTTATAGGCTGCCATAAATTTTCTAACACTAGATACTTGTAATTTTTAAATAAATATTTTATATACGTGTGTGTGTTTGTGTATGTGTGTTTATTCACCCAGGCATTAGAATTGATAACTAAAAAGCATGGCAGAGCCATAAAAAACATTTTTTGCAAGTGTGAAATAATATGGCTTGACTGCCAACGTTACTATTTTTGGCAAAAATTTTCTGAGATATTTGTATCATCTTAGCTGAAAAAAAAAATGGTAAGAATTTTCAATAGCTAACTACCAAACTTGTTAGCCAGAGTTTCTGGGCAATATCTGAGCAGTGAATACCCAGAAAGTGTTTCAGAAACATTTGCATATATCAGCTATCCCAAAAAGAAATCTTGGTTTTAACAATTTAAATAAATGATTATAGCTTGAACAGTCTTACCAGAAAACCATAATGAAAATTGGAAAAGGCTTATGAATATAAGCTAGTAGCCCTGTACTTTTCCCATTGCTCCTTTATTTCCAGAGTCTACTTAAATAGAACTTGGTAATTGTAATGCTGCCACATAGTTACCATTTGGCTGCTTAATAACATGTGTCTTTAGACTCTGATTCCACAAATCACAATATTCCTTTTAAGTAGAAGAAATATAATTAAAAATGGAAAATTAGTTTTCATTTGGGATTTTGATACTTTTTGCTTTATTAAGTCCAACCAACTTCTAATTGTTTTGTTTTCAATTAGCTAGTTCGTAATTACATTACACATAGCTAGGAAATAGCTTTCTCATATTTCTAACTTACCATCTCTAGTTTCATTTAGTTTTATTCTTATTTTGATTAGCTATTAATTACCTAGCTTCCATCATATTTTATAATCTATATCTTACTATATATATCACATATGCAGTTTATATATATATATACTATATTTGTACATATGTAATGTAAAAGTATACTGTATTAAACTGTAATGTTTATAAATGAACCATACATTTATTTGGAGGATTAAACACTTAATCTAAATGTATATTTTCCCTTATTATAGCCACAAAAAATTTATAGCAGTTTGAAAGACTAATGAGGTAATTCTTACATTCACAGTCGAACAACTTACAACTTCAGAAATTACTCAGTGAATTTATTGAATGACTGTTATTGGTCTCATACAGGTTTTTAAGACTACAAGGGCAAATTTTGCCTTTTTTGGGCAGATTACTTTTAATTGAAAAGTATAGAAAAAATATTACAAAAAATGAACTTGGTGTAGACCAATATTTTATTAACTTTCCTTCTTTCCCTTAAAATACATACTGCATGTATTGCAATGATGTCTTTGGAATCTTTGTTGGATTAATTCTGTTTTAAAAGCCTCCTTGAATGGAGCCTAAGGGATTAGGCTGGGGCAAAAATTTTGCCATTAACGGCAAAAACCTCAATTACTTTTCCCCAACCTAATACTATGTAGGCTTCATAGAGTGGCCTGCTAGTCAGCTGGACAGCTCTCCAAAAGTAAGATTTCAGTGTAATCAACAAAAGCAAGGCACAGAAACGTAACATTGTAAAAAATGTGTTAGAATGACACTTTTTCTTGGTGGATGTGGCAAATACACAATAATTAAGAGCCAAGCTTTTACTACATTATTGATGACTGATATGCATTGTCACTGGGTTTTGCTACCTGTGTTACTTTTAGAGCTTTTAACAGACACGCTGCTAAATTGAGCAAATGCTGCTTGTTATTAGCTTGAGAACTTAAGAGAGGAAAGCAACTAATATTTATTGGCTGCCTATTATGCCA
Organism: Nomascus leucogenys; assembly: GCF_006542625.1. Taxonomy (NCBI): domain Eukaryota; kingdom Metazoa; phylum Chordata; class Mammalia; order Primates; family Hylobatidae; genus Nomascus; species Nomascus leucogenys. The sequence goes on from NC_044391.1 coordinate 73,916,714, forward strand.
GGTGCCATTTGTGAGGATGGCCCATAGTCTTAGTAATCTTCATACATCACCAATGAGATGTTATTGTTACTATTATATAGAAAAGATGTGACCACTCAGAGAATTTCACTAACTTCCACAAGGTCACACAGCAAATAAGTAACAGAGCTACAATTTGAACAAAGCTATATTTGATAAAATTATATGGTTATCTCAATAGTTGGAGCTACCTGTACCTATCAAAACTGAAGACAGCTGGGCACGGTGGCTCACGCCTATAATCCCAGCACTTTGGGAGGCCGACATGGACGGATCACGAGGTCAGGAGATCGAGACCATCCTGGCTAACACAGTGAAACCCTGTCTCTATTAAAAATACAAAAATTATCCAGGTGTGTTGGTGAACGCCTGTAGTCCCAGCTACTCGGGAGGCTGAGAAAGAAGAATGGCGTGAACCCAGATCGTGCCACTGCACTCCAGCCTGAGCGACACAGCAAGACTCTGTCTCAAAAAAAAAAAAAAAAAAAAAAAACTGAAGACAAAGATCTTTTATATTTATATTTCACAATAACCTAGCAGCCCAATTTAATGTATCTTGAAGTGAAATCTCTAAATGATTTAGAGTAGTAGCTCCAATATAAAAGTCTGTATATGTGAACTTTAGATACTGATGAATTTCTGTTTTTAGACTTTTAAAATGTGTTGTCATTGTATACATTTTAGGATGCCAGAAACATTGAATGTCTATACAAATCTCCTTTTGTACCTGGTGAAACTTACAAACCTCCTTCTGTTTCCTTTTCTTCTTTTATGTGGCGAGTTTTATCATGTGTTTAAATGACTGACTTCTTAATGAAAGCATCATTAGGTCAGTACAACTCAGAACCAAGATTTGGTATCATATTTAGTTTTTTTCTATTATCTCCATGGTCTCTAGAATAGAGTTAGAATAGAATTCATCTTGAGGCATTTAGTAAGAAATGAACATTCATTCATTCTGTGAATGTTTATTGAGGTGTGATGCTACTAAGGGCTCAGAGATGGATGAAGCTGGCAACATACCAACATAGTATTTACCTTAACTCTCAAAGGAAGGTATGTTCCTGGTGGTTTTAGGCAATTCTAATGGAGGATGTTTATTCTAACTTATTTTTGACCTTTTATTTCTCAAACTGTAATCATTCAGCAGCAGAGTCAGTATTAAACATGTTTTAAACTTCCTAAGAAGCAAAGAGTATCTGTTATCATTTGCAGACATTATTCTCTTATTTTTCCCACACATGTCAAATGAAAATTTATCTGGCTTTGCACAATTGTATTTTGCAGTGTTTTCTGCTATATCAGAATCACCTGGAATGCTTGTTGAAATGTTAATTTCTGGGCCCTCAAACCTGTGATCACAGCTCTCTGTGGGAGAGTCTTGGTAGTCTATATACGTTTTCACCAAATATCAGTTGATTCTTAGGAACACAGCTTTTTGAAAAGGAAGGGCTCAACACAATCAAATCAATCTGGGCATAGAACTAAGTTACCATAGATAAGAAATGTAGGAGAAACAGCATTTTTCCTGAGTAGATGTCACATATTCAGAATGAAAATCAAAAGTCTGAGCTTCTTGTAAAAGTTTTGAGATGCACTGATGCAGAATGTATACCAAAGACACATGATTTCTCTCCATTATTTCAGTTCAGGCTATGTTCATTGGCAGGATGATCTGGGTGGTGTGTATTCAAGGAAGGTACTGGAATGAAGTGCTTAGGAAGACGAGAGTTAGTGTTGGAAAGTCTGGTTCATGGCCCAGGGCTATCTATCTACTATTTACAGAACTATAGAAACTGACGTGAGTGAATTGACGGGAAGTGAATTCTTGTGGTGACCATAATCCCACTTACCTGCATTTAAAGAAATCCAGTTTTAGTAAGAAATATGATGCAGAGATACTGAATTTCTGTTGCAGCCAAATTATTCTTTGTATTGAAAAAGCAGGCTTTTTCTAGGAGACTTCAACTAAATATTCCTGAAATTAGACCATATGCTATCCAGGAGTTTATTTATTTTTGCCAGTCCTACTCTGTGGTTTATCTTGCGAATCTAAGGTTGTTTTTGGTTGTTTTGTATCAAGACGCTTTTAAGCTAGTAACGCGCTCATGATCCCAACCTACATCAAGCATGGTGATTTTATATGGAATAAGTTTAATATATATGTTACTTTGTGAGCATACCAATAGCCATAACTAAAAGATGTTTAAAAAATCATCTTCACACCAATGTTTTGTTTTTCTTTTGTTTGATACACAATTTAAATTGTGGTGGCAGTGATACACATTTTCTAATAATTCAGTACTAGATAGAGAGCCTGAGGCTTACAGAAGTTAGCTTCTTACGCGGTTCATGCAGTTGATGAGTAAGAGAGCTAGGCCTCTGTCCCAGTTCATGAGACCTGTAAGGTCCTTGCTATCCACTGTCCTCTGCTGCCTACGGATTTCTAGTATTACACGAAGCTTGTAAAAATAACAAGCAGTATCCTATGGTTCTAGCCTAGTGAAGAGACATTCCTAAAAACCTCATACAAAAGGAGCCAAAACCGATCATTTAAATTAGAATTATGACAGATTTTATCATAAGCATAAGTATCAGAGTCAATTTATAGCACAAAGTTAAAGTATACTAAATTGGTTTTTTTAGAATGTGAATGATGGCTTCAATTAATCTTTCTTTTATTCTACTGCTTGTAAACAGTTTTAATTAGATTTATTGGTGAAATAAGTTGTCAAGGTGGTTGATGAGATCTGTTACTGTTGATAGGATTTGAAAATATATTGAAATAATATGGGTAGAGTGCCTCACACCATATTGCATATTATAGGCTTTAATGAATATTTTTATTAAAAAGAATTAGGAAGGTATATTTATACTGAGATGAGCTCTCACTATGTTGCCCAGGCTGGTCTCAAATTTGTGGGCTCAGGGGATCTCTTGCCTCAGCCTCCCAAAGTGCTAAGATTACTAAACATGTGTGATTTATCTCCATTATTTCAGTCCACACTATGTTCATTGGTAGGATGGTCTGGATGGTATATATTCAAGGAAGGTACTAGAATGAAGTGCTTAGGACAGAGTACAGAGGTAGTGCACCGCCATTCCTGGCTTATAGCAACTTAGTTTCTCCATTTTTAAAATTTTTTGGAAGGTAAATATATGCATTTCTTATTGTTTCATAGATTTTGTGAAATGGAGAAGACTAGATTTATCTTTGAAAAGTTAAAGGCCACATTTTTCGCCAGTATTTCATTATACTTATTAATCTCTATATACAGTGGGAACACATGGGAGTTTTCTTCTTTTCAATTGTAAATTCCTAATGCCTGGACTGGTAAAGCCTAGTAGTAATTTTGATTTTATTTGTTATTAGATACTTGTAAAGGTGCTTTACTGAAGATAAAATGTGCCTTGAGTCCTCTAAGTTCATTTCCTAAGATTTCAGTACAAGTAAAAATAAAATATAAAACTTGGATTCTTAAATCATTAAATTTAACCAGGAAGGTATTATGACAGAAGCCTGATACTCTTTGTTTGATATTCTATGTTTTAGTATTATCCTAGCAGTTTGTAGATTTTTAAACTTGAATCTGGAAATGTTAATGCTAATATTATTAAAATAATTGAAACTCTTTAAGCTTTTAAACTTTCTCAAATGTCTCAACCTCTCGTATTGATAGTACATTCTGGTGAATTCATTACTTGTTCTAAATGTCTGATCAAATGATATGGAAAATGCATTGTGTGAAAAACCAATGATACATTCAAGTGGGTGGTTTGCATTATATTTTTTTTTCATAATTTGCTGATTTTATTCTTTTCTAAGATGATGTTTCCTGCTTTTGTTTTTCTAGGGCCGATGCTCCAGGGAGAACTGCAAATATCTTCATCCACCCCCACATTTAAAAACGCAGTTGGAGATAAATGGACGCAATAACTTGATTCAGCAGAAGAACATGGCCATGTTGGCCCAGCAAATGCAACTAGCCAATGCCATGATGCCTGGTGCCCCATTACAACCCGTGGTAAGCATGTTTTCAGTCTTCACTCATTAAGTTTGTAATTCAAAGTGCTCAGTTTTAGTACTATAGTGATTTTTGCACCGGATCAAATGAACACAGGCAACAATTTCAGTTGCCTTACCATTTTCTAGCAAAATTAAGTATCAGTCAAATGCTGCAACAATTTGTATTTTGTGTAGGTACTCATTTTCTGGCTAAATCATGTAGACATTTACATTATAGCATTTATTTTTCCTCTAAATTTTTCTTCTAAATAAATCCCAAGACTGGCAGGTGTTAAAATGGTCTGTGTACAGTGATCATCTAACTCACCAGTATAGTCAATATACATTTTCAGCCGCCTTTAGAGGTTGAATGAGAGGTATTGAATTTAGAGGTAATAATGATATTTAAAATTGGAATGTATAGTCTTTAATTTTGAGAATAGTTCTCCCTTTCCTCCCTCCTTGAAAAGAATGTGTATAGTTCTTTTTCTTGAAAAGGCACCTTTCTTATTCTTCTATAATTTAAGTTGAAATTATTTCATAGCTACAAATGCTAGGAAAATTCCGACAGTAGTAAATCAATATCATAGACTTGGAAGTCTCATTAAAGAAGAATTAATCAGGGGAGGCTGAAACTCTGAGGGCTTAAAGAGCTAAAGTTGAAAAACTGGGTGGTCATAGATATTTAATGTTTGCTGAGCTGTATATGTGGGTGACTCTTGCTTCGAAACACACATTTCTATTTAACTGTTTGGATTTCTGGAGTATGTGTGTAATAAATGACAAATAATCTCTATTCATATTTATTCATCAAAATATGAAAGATTATTTAAGAATTAGTGTTAGGTTGAAAAAGGTGCTTTGATGTTAATTGTGATATAGTAAGTCTACATTTAAATTTAAATGCATGTTGAAATTTGAAATGATCAGAATATATCTGCCAGTAATTTATGTCACTAGCTTATGCAGTATTGTGTGTGAAGACCCATGTTTTTCTGCTATGCTAACTGTAGCATGTGTGCTGTTTTTTTTCCGAATACATTCTAAAACCTGAACTCAATGTAATTATTATTCTATTTTAGAACTCAATGCAACAATCATTCCAAAAAAGAGTGGGGGGTTGCATTTCAAGGTGGGAGGATCTCCACATTACATGGGCAGTGATATCAATTATCAGTTCTATACAGTTGAAGTGAGAGGATATAATTAATTATGGGTCTGTTTTAACCTGATCTGGTTTTTTCCCCCATTATTGTGGGCTCAGTTAGAAATGTGATAGCTTAAAGTTATTTTTGTGACATCTACTAATTTCACATGGCTGTATCGGGATAGCATGAAGATTTTAATTTGGTTAAAAAAAAATCAGCTATAATCATTCTCTAACAGAACATGTAGGACAAAAGTCTCATTTACACTTGGCTCTCACATACAGTTTCAAAGATCTGACAAGTCTTTAGGTTGGCTACCACCTTAGCTGCTCTAAGGCCTATCCCTGATGTGAAGATACTTTGTTCTACTTAAACATTTAAAGCATGCCTACCACCAGGCTGTACCCTCTCTGTGACCGGGAGCACCTTTGAGATCAGCAAGTGTGGTTCCCAGATGGAAGAGAACACTGGCCACCACATTTCCTGACCTAATCCTTGAGTCTGACTCTGAAGGCCATTCTAGGGTGTCGTATGTGCAATCCTGGGACAAACTGTAAGCAATATTTATGCTCTTTGAAATACTAGTAACAAATATATTGTTCATGAAATCACTAAATCACAGATTTCTGAAACCAGAACAATCATCACATTTTCTGATGCTTTTGTTAGAAAATTCTCTGCTTAGACAAATTATTTTTATTAGTTGTGAGCATATTCAGGCTTTATGTTAATTTTTCCTCATATGACTAGATTTGAATGTGGAATTACCCTTCTGCTAAAGGTATCCTGAGATCATTGTCTAAAAATACACTTTATTCAAAGTGATGACTTTGTAATAAGTACAGAAATCATTTTAATTATTCAATTTTAAGGCATTTGGGACTTTAATGACTGTAGAGAAAGCTTTAGTACAGGAAATTTGCCTTCAAAACCTCACCTGAGACTTCTTTATCCTTTTCGAAGTCAGCCCTGTTTTGATGAGGGTAATGACATGGAGATTCAGAAATGAATGGAATGGTCATAATCAACTGCTTACTGGGAGTTTAATGTGGGCCTTACAAATAGGGATTGTAACAGGACTAGAAGAAGCCAGGTGACTAATGTGGAAAAGGGTTGCCACTCAAAGAGAATGGCCACTACTACAGATGAGTGTTTGAAGACATGGCATTAACTTGGATCCAACCCAGGTAGTGGTCATATCAAAGAAGATAAATACTATGAGCAGTTCTATACCATCAGGAGTATTCAGACTATCTGAGCAGTGACAAGACTTTTAGTCAAGTAGGTGACAGCATCTAACTTCTCTAGGGCCAGTTTAGCTCCCAAACCTTGGAGGAACAGGAAGGAGAGAGGGAGAAAGCAAGGTCTAAGCAAACTTGGAAGCATCTAGTATTATGTCTGGCATATAGCAGAGATCAATAATTACTTGATGAGTGAAAGAACAAATGAAGGAAGGATTTTCCGAAACACCAGAAAAACAGGCAGAGATTCATGGTAGTTTACCTGCTCCATAGTTCAAAGGAATCATAACCAGCACCCAGAACACAAGCCCAGTTACAGAGGCTGCAACATGGAATGGGGCATAGAAGTGGACACATTAGCAGATTATTAGCAAAGGCAGCTAGAGGCTTGATGGCTACAAGAAATATGCCACTAAGCTTGGGTTATTATGCAACCAAGTTTGGGTTCTCATTTTCTCATAAATTGTGAGTGACGAGGTCTATACATTTAATATCTTCAGAGCACAACACTGGGCTAACTTGGGGAATGCAGGGATCTGTAGGAAGGTTTCCCATTTTTATACACTTTGTGAGCTCCTATTGAAATGTACCAAGCCAAGAATCAGAAACCGGACTTAAAATTTTTGAGACAAATGCAATACATTAGGGGCATTTACTGCACTTGGCACTTTTTGTATATTAAATCCTCACAAACCATCCTGTAAAGTAGTAATGTTACCCTAAATTTAGAGATAGACTGAGAAGTTCAGAAGGGTTAAGAAGTTTGCTCAGGTTACACAGCTAGTGAGTAGCAAGGCCAGGATTTTAACCACCTTGTTCTGCTTTTGGCATTCATGATGTGGCAGCACCTAATTGGAGACACATCATTGGCCAACTCAGGGTCCTTGGTTGATTCATTAAGATCTCTAACCTAGCTGGGTGTGGTGGCTCACAGGAGGCTGAAGCAGGAGGGTCACTTGAGGCCAGGAGTTCAAGACCAACCTGGGCAACATAGCAAGACACCAACTTACTCAGGAAGCTAAGGCAGGAGAATCACTTGAGCCCAGGAGGTTGAGGCTGCAGTGAGTTATGATCAAACCACTGCACTCCAATGTGGGTGGCAGAATAAGACCCTGTCTCTAAAAAAACAACAACAAAAAAGAGGTCTTTGACCTTCTTCAACAGATAGTGAAAAGTTTGAAATATATTACCTACAAGGTCTTAACGACTTTTTTTTTTTTCGAGATGGAATCTCACTCTGTCACCCAGGCTGGAGTGCAGTGGCACGATCTCGGCTCACTGCAAGCCCCACCTCCCGAGTTCACGCCGTTCTCCTGCCCCAGCCTCCCGAGTACCTGGGACTACAGGCGCCCACCACCATGCCCTGCTAATTTTTTATAGTTTTAGTAGAGATGGGGTTTCACCGTGTTAGCTAGGATGGTCTTGATCTCCTGACCTTGTGATCTGCCTGCCACGGCCTTAGAGTGCTGTGATTACAGGTGTGAGCCATCGCGCCCGGCCAACAATCTTATAATGTAAACATAATCTCATTTCATAAGATGAGAAAATAAGTAGTAGAAAATGAATGATTTAATCTGTGTCCACACAGATTAATAAAACTAATATTATCAATTATAGAATAATTGACATTCTTCTGTCATTCCTACACCACTAATAAAAGGCAAAATGATCTTTTTTTTTAATCATATGTTCTTTGAGGACAAATGGAAGGCGTATAGTGTTTAATTATTGAAATTTAAAAAAATAAAACTTCTGGAATTGCCCGGGCAAGATGGCCAAATAGAAGCAACTCCAGTCTGCAGCTCCCAGCAAGATCAATACAGAAGGCAGGTGATTTCTGAATTTCCAACTGAGGTACCCAGTTCATCTCACTGGGACTGGTTAGACAGTTGGTGCAGCCCACAGAGGGTAAGCAGAAGCATGGTAGGGTGTCAGCTTACCTGGGAAGTGCAAGGGGTCAGGGAACTCCTTTCCCTAGCCAAGGGAAGCCATGAGGGACCCTGCTGTGAGGGATGGTGCTATCCAGCCCAGATACTACGCTTTTCCCACGGTCTTCGCAAACCACAGACTAGCAGATTCCCTCGGGCGCCTACACCACCAGGGCCCTGGCTTTCAAGCACAAAACTGGGCAGCCATTTGGGCAGACACTGAGCTAGCTGCAGGAGTTTTGTTTGTTTGTTTGTTTTCATACTCTAGTGGCTCCTGGAACGCCAGTGAGACAGAACCATTCACTCCCCTGGAAAGAGGGCTGAAGCCAGGGAGCCAAGTGGTCTTGCTCAGTGGATCCCACCCCCATGGAGCCCAACAAGCTAATATCCTGCTGGCTCGAAATTCTTGCTGCCAGCACAGCAGTCAACCTGAGACTATCGAGCTTGGTAGTGGGAGGGACATCCACCATAATTGAGGCTTGAGTAGGTGGTTTCCCCTCACGGTGTAAACAAAGCTGTCAGGAAGTTTGAACTGGGTGCAGAAACCACCTCAGCGCAGCAAAGCTGCTGTAGCCAGGCTGCCTCTCGATTCTTTCTCTCTGGGCAGGGCATCTCTGAAAGAAAGGTAGTAGCCCTAGTTAGGGGCTTATAGATAAAACTCCCATCTCTCTGGGACAGAGCACCTGGAGGAAGGGGCAGCTGTGGGTGCAGCTTCAGCAGACTTAAACGTTTATTTCTGCCTGCCAGCTCTGAAGAGAGCAGCAGATCTCCTACCTAGCACAGCGCTTGAACTCTGCTAAGGGACAGACTGCCTCCTCAAGTGGGTCCCTGACCCCTGTGCCTCCTGACTGGGAGACACCTCCCAGCAGGGATCGAAAGACACTTCATATAGGAAAGCTCCAGCTGGCACCTGGTGGATGCCCCTCTGGGATGAAGCTTCCAGAGGAAGGAAGAGGCAGCAATCATTGCTGTTCTGCAGCCTCTGCTAGTGATACCCAGGCAAACAGGGTCTGGAGTGGACCTCCAGCAAACTCCAGCAGACCTGCAGCAGAGGGGCCTAACTGTTAGAAGGAAAACTAACAAACAGAAAGCAATAGCATGAACATCAACAAAAAGGATGCCTATGCAAAAGCCTTATCGAAGGTCACCAACATCAAAGACCAAAGGTAGGTAATCTACTTAGATGAGGAAAAACCAGCTCAAAAAAGCTGAAAATTCCAAAAACTAGATTGCCTCTTCTCCTACAAAGGATCACAACTCCTCGCCAGCAAGGGAACAAAACTGGATGGAAAATGAGTTTGACAAATTGACAGAAGTAGGCTTCAGAAGGTGTGTAATAACAAACTCCTCAGAGCTAAAGGAACATGTTTTAACCCAATGCAAGGAAGTTAAGAATCTTGATAAAAGATTACAGGAACTGCTAACTAGAATAACCAGTTTAGAGAAGAGCATAAATGACCTGATGGAGGTGAAAAACATAGCATGAGAAGTTCGTGAAGCATACACAGGTATCAGTAGCTGAATTGATCAAGTGGAAGAAAGGATATCAGAGACTGAGGATCAACTTAATGAAATAAAGTGTGAAGACAAGATTAGAGAAAAAAAGAATGCAAAGGAATGAACAAAGCCTCCAAGAAATATGGGACTGTGTGTAAAGACCAAACCTACATTTGATTGGTGTACCTCAAAGTGATGGGGAGAATGGAATCAAGTTGGAAAACACACTTCAGGATATTAGCCAGGAGAACTTCCCCAACCTAGCAAGATAGGCTGTTTGGGCAGACACTGAGCTAGCTGCAGGAGATTTTTTTCGTACCCCAGTGGTCCCCCGAATGCCATTGAGACAGAACACTCCCCTGGAAAGCCAGCTGAAGCCAGGGAGCCGAGTGGTCTTGCTCAGTGGATCCCACCCCCATGGAGCCCAACAAGCTAAGATCCACTGGCTTCAAATTCTTGCTGCCAGCCTAGCAGTCTGAAGTCAACCTGGGACTAAGGAGCTTGGCTGGGGGAAGGCATTTGCCATTAATGAGGCTTGAAGAGGCGGTTTTCCCCAAACAGTGTAAACAAAGCCACTGGGAAGTTTAAACTGGGTGCAGAAAATTCACATTCAGGAAGTACAGAGAACAACACAAATATACTTCTCGAGAAGAGCAACCCCAAGACATATAATCGTCAGATTCACCAAGGTTTAAATGAAGGAAACAATGTTAAGGGCAGCCAGAAAGAAAGGTCAGGTTACCCACAAAGGGACTAACAGCAGATTTCTCTGCAGAAACCCTACAAGCCAGAAGAGAGTGGGGGCCAAATATTCAACATTCTTAAAAGAATTTTCAACCCAGAATTTCATAGCCAGACAAACTACACTTCATAAGTCAAGGAGAAATAAAATTCTTTACAGACAAGTAAATGCTCAGGGATTTTGTCACCACCAGGCCTGCCTTACAAGAACTCCTGAAGGAAGCACTGAATATGGAAAGGAAAAACTGGTACCAACCACTAAAAAAAATACCAAAATGTAAACACAATTGACATATGAAGAAACTGCATCAACTAATGGGCAAAATAACCAGCTAGCATCATAATGACTGGATCAAATTCTCACATAACAATATTAACCTTAAATGTAAACAGGCTAAATCCCTCAATTAAAAGACACAGACTGGCAAATTGGATAAAGAGTCAAGACCCATCAGTGTGCTGTGTTCAGGATACCCATCCTACATGCAAAGACACACATAGTGTCAAAATAAAGGGATGGAGGAATATTTACCAAGCAAATGGAAAGCAAAAAAAAAAGCAGGGGTTGCAATACTAGTCTCTGATAAAACAGACTTTAAACCAACCAAGATCAAAAAAGACAAAGAAGGGCATTACATGATGGTAAAGAGATCAATGCAACAAGAAGAGCTAACTATCCTAAATAGATATGCACCCAATACAGAAGCACCCAATTCATAAAGCAAGTTCTTACAGACCGACAAAGAGACTTAGACTCCCACACAATAATAATGGGAGATTTTAACACCCCACTGTCAACACAATGAGGCAGAAAATTAACAAGGATATTCAGGAATTGAACTCAGCTCTGGACCAAGCCGACTTAATAGACATCTACAGGACTCTCCACCCCAAATCAACAGAATATACATTCTTCTTAGCACCACATAGCACTTATTCTAACATCGACCGCATAATTGGAAGTAAAACACTCCTCAAAAGGTGCAAAAGAACAGATATCATAAACAGTCTCTCAGACCACAGTGCAATCAAATTAGAACTCAGGATTAAGCAACCCACTCAAAACCACACAACCACATGGAAACTGAACAACCTGCTCCTGAATGACTACTAGGTAAATAATGAAATTAAGGCAGAAATAAATCAGTTCTTTGAAACCAGTGAGAACAAAGACACAATGTACCAGAATCTCTGGGACACAGCTAAAGCAGTGTTTACAGGGAAGTTTGTAGCACTAAATGTCCACATGAGAAAGCAGGAAAGATATAAAATCGACACCCTAACATCACAATTAAAACAACGAGAAAAGCAAGAGCAAACAAATTCAAAAGCTAGCAGAAGATAAGAAATAAGTAGGATCAGAGCACAGCTGAAGGATAGAGATACAAAAAACCCTTCAACAAATCAATGAATCCAGGAGCTGGTTTTTTGAAAAGATTCACAAAATAGATGGATCACTAGCCAGACTAGTAAGAGAAGAATCAAATAGACACAATATAAATGACAAAAGGGATATCACCACTGATCCCACAGAAATACAAACTACAAGCAGAGAATACTATAAACACCTCTATGCAAATAAACTAGAAAATCTAAAAGAAATGGATAAATTCCTGGACATGTACAGCCTCCCAAGACTAAACCAGAAAGAAGTCAAATCCCTGAATAGACCAATAACAAGTTCTGAAATTGAAGCAGTAATTAAGAGCCTATCAACCAATAAAAACCCAGGACCAGATGGATTCACAGCCAAATTCTACCAGAGGTACAAAGAGGAGCTGGTACCATTCCTTCTGAAACTATTCCAAACAATAGGAAAAGAGGGACTCCTCCATCACTCATTTTATGAGGCCAGCATCGTCCTGATACCAAAAGCTGGTAGAGACACAAGAAAAAAAGAAAATTTCAGGTCAATATCCCTGGTGAATATAGATGCAAAAATCCTTAATAAAATACTGGCAAACCGAATCCAGAGTACATTAAAAAGCTTATCCACCACGATCAAGTCAGTTTCATCCCTGGGATGCAAGGCTGGTTCAGCATACAGAAATCAATAAACATAATCCATCACATAAACAGAACCAATGACAAAAACCACATGATTATCTCAATAGATGCAGAAAAGACTTGTAATAAAATTCGACATCCCTTCATGCTAAAAATAATAAACTAGGTATTGATGGAATGTATCTCAAAATGATAAGAGCTATTTATGACAAACCCATAGCCAATATCATACTGAATGGGCAAAAGCTGGAAGCATTCCCTTTGAAAACTGGCACAAGACAAGGATTCCCTCCCTTACCACTCCTATTCAACATAGTATTGGAAGTTCTGGCCAGGGCAATCAGGCAAGAGAAAGAAATAGATGATATTCAGGTAGGAAGAGAGGAAGTCAAATTGTTTCTGTTTGCAGATGACATGATTGTATATTTACAAAACCCCATCATCTCAGCCCCAAAACTCCTTAAGCTGATAAGCTACTTCAGCAAAGTCTCAGGATACAAAATCAATGCGCAAAAATCACAAGCATCCCTGTACACCAATAATAGACAAACAGAGAGCCAAATCATGAGTGAACTCCCATTCACAATTGCTACAAAGAGAATGAATTACCTAGGAATATAATTTACGAGGGATATGAAGGACCTCTTCAGGGAGAACAACAAACCACTGCTCAAGGAAATAAGAGAGGACACAAGCAAATGGAAAAACATTCCATGCACATGGATAGAAAGAATCAATATCGTGAAAATGGCCATACTGTCCAAAGTAATTTATAGATTCAATGGTATTCCCATCAAGCTACCATAGACTTTCTTCACAGAATTAGGGGGGAAAAAAAAAAAAACTACTTTAAATTTCATATGGAACCAAAAAAGAGCCTGTATAGCCAAGACAATCCTAAGCAAAAAGAACAAAGCTGGAGGCATCACACTACCTGACTTCGTACTACAAGGCTACAGTAACCAAAACAGCATAGTACTGGTACCAAAACAGATATATAGACCACTGGAACAGAACAGAGGCCTCAGAAATCACACCACACATCTACCACCATCTGATCTTCGACAAACCTGACAAAAGCAATGGGGAAAGGATTCTGTATTTAATACATGGTGTTGGGAAAACTGGCTAGCCATATGCAGAAAACTGAAACTGGACCCCTTCCTTGCACGTTATACAAAAATTAACTCAAGATGGATTAAAGACTTAAATGTAAGACCCAAAACCATAAAAAGAAGAAGACCAAGGCAATACCATTCAGAACATAGGCATGGGCAAAGACTTCATGACTAAAACACCAAAAGCAATGGCAACAAAAGCCAAAATTGACAAATGGGATCTAATTAAACTAAAGAGCTTCTGCATGGCAAAAGAAACTATCATCAGAGTGAACAGGCAACCTACAGAATGGGAGAAGATTTTTGCAATCATCCATCTGACCAAAGGCTAATATCCAGAATCTACAAAGAACTTAAACAAATGTACAAGAAAAAAAAAACCCATCAACAAGTGGGCAAAGGATATAAAAAGACACTTCTCAAAAGAAGACATTTATGCGGCCAACAAATGTATGAAAAAAAGCTCATCATCAGGGTCATTAGAAATGCAAATGAGGGTCTGGGCGTGGTTGCTCACGCCTGTAATCCCAGCACTTTGGGAGGCCAGGGCAGCCGAGATCAACACCATCCTGGTTAACACAGTGAAACCTTGTCTCTACTAAAGATACAAAAAATTAGCTGGGCGTGGTGGCACACATCTGTAGTCCCAGCTATTCAGGAGGCTGAGGCAAGAGAATCGCTTGAACCTGGGAGGCGGAGTTTGCAGTGACCGGAGATCACGCCACTGCACTCCAGCCCGGGTAACAGAGAGAGGCTCCGTCTCAGAAAAAAAAAAAAAAAAAAAAAAAGAGAGAAATGCACATCAAAACCACAATGAGATAGCATCTCACACCAGTTAGAATGGCAATCATTAGAAAGTTAGGGAACAACAGATGCTGATGAGGATGTGGAGAAATGAATGCTTTTACACTGTTGGTGGGAGTGTAAATTAGTTCAACCATGTCAAGACAGTATGGCAATTCCTGAAGGATCTAGAAATAGAAATAACCATTTGACCCAGCAACCCCATTACTGGGTATATACTCAAAGTTTCATAAATCATTCTACTATAAAGACACATGCACACGTATGTTTATTGCAGCACAATTCACAATAGCAAAGACTTGGAACCAACCCAGATGTCCATCAATGATAGACTAAAGAAAATGTGGCACATATACACCATGGAATACTATGCAGCCATAAGAAATATGAGTTCATGTCCTTTGCAGGGACATGGATGAAGCTGGAAACCATCATTCTCAGCAAACTAACAACAGGAACAGAAAACCAAACGCCTCATGTTCTCACTCATAAGTGGGAGTTGAGCAATGAGAACATATGGGCACAGGGAGGGGAACATCACACACTGGGGCCTCCTGGGGGTTGCGGGGGCAAGGTGGGGGATAGCATTAGGAGAAATACCTAAATGTAGATGACGGGTTGATGACTGCAGCAAACCACCATGTCCATGTCACGTGTATACCTATGTAACAAACCTGCACGTTCTGCACATGTATCCCAGAATTTAAAGTATAATAAAAATCAAAAAAAAAAAAATAAACAAAACTTCTGGATTCTTTTTCTGAATTATTATTTTTACTTTGTCACATACTGTCTGGTGCAAATTTTATCTAATGAAAAATTGGTACATAATTTAACCAGAAATAGGCTGTATATCGTGGCTTACAACCTGGAGACCTCTGATAGATTTCTGTAGTGCATCCCAGCCAAGTGTCCTTCAGAAATTCTGTTGTTTCCAGGCTCTCTTCATTGCCCTCAAAGAGCTCTACATAAGCAGTGGTTATAAAGAGCTTTGCATGGTCTCTGGAGTTTCTCTAGTAATGGTCTCATGTGCCTTTACCTGTGATCCCAAAGTTAACCTTGGCTATGCATAATTTGTGATGGCAGCTATTCTTTGGGTACACAAATTAGCTATCTCAAGGTACATAATTTGTGTAGAAATCCTGTGCATTACATGAATTTTGAAATAGCCTAGAAATAGAGAAATTCAGTTTCTGATTTTAGCTAATGTCTTGAGAGCTTCTTTGCTGCCTTTGTCAGCTAGATAGACTTTGCTGTCACGTCATGTTCCAAGCATTTGTTGCCATTCAGATGCAGAATGCTTTGAAGTCATCATTTGTCATACTTCCAGGAACACCTAGAATTCTTAAATAGTTTTTTGGGTCTTTACTTTCCACTTTATCCAAGTAATGGTTGAGATAAGGCACTTTATCCCAGAGTGTTTCTGGTAAAAGGTTTCCATGTCAGTTTCTCTGAGTAGTCTTTGATCCATCCTGCTGTTCTTACTGCCTGTTTGCATGAAGGAGCCTGTGAATCCTCAAGCAGCCTGAGAGAATGGGCCCTGGATTTTAGGAACTAGGCCATGCCTGGTTGATAGCTTTCTACTAGGAAAGCCAGAGTGTTCTTTATTTAAATGTTTGTTATTTCAGTAAAACTGTATTGAAGGATAAAGTGAAACTAAGAATAAAGGAGGTACTCATTGATTTATCCAGTCACAAGTCAGTCTAGGAGCAAAGTCGTAACAGTGTATCTCTTATTTTATTCATCATTTGCTACCCTTTTTTTTTTAAAGATAGAGGGTCTTGCTTTGTCACCCAGGCTAGAATGCAGTGGTGCAGTCATAGCATACTGTAAGTTCACACTTCTGGGGTCAAGTGATTCTCCTGCCTCAGCCTCACAAAGTGCTGGGATCATAGGCCAGACCCACTGTGCCTGGCCCTGCTTTCTTAGAAAAGAAGAACTTTATAATATGAATTTGTTGATAACTCCTGTTAGCTTTTGGCACTGTTTATATTCAAAATAGTTCACTGAGACTAGTTACAGGGTTATGCCTTCCCAGAAACATGCTTTCATATACCTTCATTATGTGTGCTTTTTAAAAAAAAAATTGTTTTTAAATATGAAAAAAAAATTAAAAAATAAAAATTTTAAAAATTTCAAAAAATTTAAAAAATTAAAAAAAATTTTTAAATATTTTATTGCTTTATATATATACATAAATTCTAGAAAAATATGACAAAATTTGTGATCTGTGAATTTCAGCTGATATTGATTACATATTATTTGTTACATATACTCCCTCCATTTTTTTTTTAAATCTCAAACATTGCAAAACAGTGTTCACATGGTGTTTTAAGATAAGTATCAGCCCCTGTGATATTTGCAGCATTACAGCATGGTAACTACATTACTGAAACTTAGAAAGCTTAATATAAAAAATTGCAAAACAAAAGGAAAAAATAAACTTTGGACAGGTATATTAGAGATAGTAATTATTGAATTTTGAGGTAAAGAAAGACACAATCACTTTTATTTCACGTTCAAGTATATATTCTAAAGAATATTTAATGTATTTGCTTGTTTCTATGGCAGAGAAAAGCAGCAAATCCATTAGTATGTATGTTAAGTAAATGTTTGTAGAAGATCTGTATAGATGCTAAACACAGCATATACATAACATGAACAAGACATAAGGCAAAAGTCTGCCCTCTAGGAGCCTCCAGTCTTGTCAGACTAGAGAAGATATTCAGGTAAACACTGGCAGTGGTATATGCTGCATTGGAGTAATTAGGAGTTCGTGGGAACAGAGGGTAAGAAAAACCCCTTCATAGTTAGAGATGTAGATGGATCAAGAGAAACTTACCTAAAGAGTAATTCTTGAAGTCCTAATTCTTGAAGCATAATTGGGAATTAAACAGATTGGCTAGGCACGGGTAGCATTCAGTGTGGAGGATAAACCATGTTTAAAAGAAAAGATCCATAAGGGAACATGTATCCTTAGAGACCTTACTTACAATCAGAAAAATGTACCTGTATCTGTAGAAAACCACATAGTGTGTGGAACTAGAATCACCTAGGAGCTTTCAAAAAATACTGCCACTTACCAGAGATTCTGACGAGTGAGGAGTGGCCAGGGCATTCACGGTTTAAAAGTCCTCCTGGTGATTTTAATGGACACCTGGTTCATTGTGTGAAAACCACTTTGTCAGAACCACTTGGAATCAGACACACCTGTGGTCACATCCTAGGCCTTGGATTCACTCATTTGTGTCTATAGACACATAATCTTTGTGAGCCTTTTTCCTTATCTGCAAAAATGGTGCTAATCCCCACTTGAGAAGGCTGCAATTCACTCATTCATTCATTCACTCACTCAAGTACTAATTCAACAAGTATTTATTGAGCGCCTACTGTGTGCCAGGCATTGTTCCAGGCTCGGGAGGTTTAGTAGGGAACTAAACAGATCTCTTCTGATCTGCACCCCTCAAAAAACAGAAAAGAAAAGAAAATTACCAAGGGAATTTATACTCTACTGTTATAAGGATTAAATACAATAAATAGCACAGATAAAGCACTCAGCATGATGCTAACACACAATAAATAAGGAATTAGTACTAATAATCATGTTTGCATAGTTAACTGGGGTCATAATATGAAATTAACACTTTGATTTATAATGAAGCCTGATTACCTTAATGGAATCAATGTCTGATTTAAAACAAACAAGTGATTAACCCATAAACAGCACCAGAATTAGTAAGTTTGTACTTTTTCTCTGGTGAGGATGTTCATTGGCAAAAGGCAATTATAAACCAAACTTTCTTATGTCTTTCGGGAACAGAGATACTTACAAATCATTATCACAAGAATATAGTCAGTATCAAATATACCAATTACATAGTTATATGTTATCCCTCAGAGAAAACAGGATGCCACTTGATAACAACATTGCATTAATATCTGTCTTTGAGATTCTGCTGAACCCCCTGCAGGATAGCTTTTGGAATAGAAAACTGGCAGTAGTGCAGGTCAAGTGCTTTCCTAATCTGATTTTTCTGATTAGGGCACTCTCTGATGGGGCTAGCAGTGACCCATCTTCAACACGGCACTCTTTGAAGAAACAATATAACTAAATTGATGTAACAAATTTACAAAAATTTAAAATAAACGAATGTTTTGTGTGTGTGTGTGTGTGTGTGTGTGTGTGTGTGTGTGTGTGTCTTTTGGAATCAAGTTTCAAAGTATAAAGCTATTGTTATTGTCTGCCTGTTCAGCAAATAGCTCTACTTATCGAAAGAGGGAACAATTTGAGATAATGCTTGCTGAATAGTTGATGTTTCACATTTTTAAAAGCTCCTACCGACTTTACTTGGGGACAGTGCCCTAAAATTGTTCAGATTTGAATTTGCTCTGCTGAATTAAAGTGAAAGATCAATTCTCTTGATGACTCTGTAGAAACAACTCAGGAAAGATTATTGCCAGTTATTAAAAGCAGTATTTTTACATAATAAAAGTATTATTCTGCCTGTAATGTGCAACAGCTGCATCATGTGCATTTTTGGATTTCCAGTGTATTTTCTTTGACGAGATTTAAGAGAGCTGAGTTTTATTAGCCTGTGGTCTCATTTTATTAAAATAAAAATTGCTTTTTCTTCCAAAAACATTTTTAAATTTGACCTTTGCTTTTAAATAATTATAGTAGATTATGTACAGTAATATAAACATCTCAATAACTTTCTGAAGTATACATTAAAAATGCACTATCTGGAAATACATGTTTATTCACAGTAAAAGAATGCAAAGAGGAATGATAATGAATAGCTTCTGTTGTCCATTTGCTAAACTAGTCTGTTAGTCCCCTGACATAGACTCTTTTAGTCTTCTATGCTAAATTTCTTATAATTCTTAAATGACTAATATAGAAATTAGGGTGCTGGTCTGGCTGGATTTTCATATGCAATCTGACAATGTGTAACAAAGTACAAGTTTAACCTGAATATCCTTGTATAGAAATCCAAGTTCAACATATATTCACTATACAATCAATCCTTGTCCTGCTGCCACCTGGGCAGAGAGTGGACAGTGGCACAGCATTAAGTCAGCTGCGGCTTAGGGAAGTGTTGGTGGACAGAGACTGCCCTAGGCCCTAGTTTCTGACAGCTTGTTGATTGTTAAGATTTGGAATGCACAGATAGTTCTTGCTGTCTGCAGGTTGCTGCTTTGTGCTGGGAGGGGTTGGGGATTAGAGGTGCTACTTGAGGCCACTTCATCAGGCAAGAGCCATTAACCTGGCAGAGCAGCTAAACATGGCATTCAAACCAACATGTTCAGAGGCATAATTATTTTAAGTTGAAATGGTGTAATCTATATTGTATTGTTTCTTCTCAATGAATCACATTAGGTATTACATACTCTGCTTTTTCATATTTTTGTTAGTAAAAATGTATAGCTAAATGCAGAGTTTGTTTCCCAAGCAATTTTTGAGGTCAACAGAAGAGTTCCCTAAGAGAGGCCTTCTTAACATTGACAGTATTTGACTTTTGGGGCTGGATAATTCTTTGTTGCAAGGGGCTGTCTTGTATGTTGTAGGACACTTAGCAGCATCCCTGGCTTCCATCCATTGAATACAATAGTTCCCCTCCAGCTGTGACAACCAAAAATGTCTTTAGACATTGCCAGGTGTCTCCTGAGAGGCAAAATAACTCAGTTGAAAACCACTGCCCTAAGAAAAAAGGAATACTTGAAATTCATTTTATTTTTCTAAATATAGAATCAGGGCCAGAGTGAGTAGAGGATATATTTTATTTTTTAACATATTTCTTTTGTACTATAAGAATTACATTTGTAATATATATCTTATATTGCAAAAAGTTTTACTACGGAGCTGTCTTGAATACTACATATATTCAGGTATCATGTAACTTCTTATTCCTGTCAGATGGCAGAATTAGTTATTAATACATTCTAATGTCTCTTTTATTCTAAAAAATGTTCTATAATTCTGTTCATTACTGCTGAGTAAAGAAAATAAATTGTTAAATATTACCTTAAAGAACAGCATCCGTTTTGCCTACAAGCTTTTGTGTTTCAGAAACAAACATTATTACACGAAGCATTAAACTTCAAGAATTAGAATTGAGACTATATTAGGAAGTTAAAAATGTACTATGAATAAGGTATGAAATTGTGTTCTGTTATACTTTAAACACTAGAAAAACAAATTGTTAGATTTCAGGTAAATTAATGCTGTTCAAGAACAAATATATTTTACGATATGCAAGTTTGCGTATTAACAAATAGAAACAAGTTTGCATATCAACAAATAGAAAGTTTGCATATCAACAAATAGAAAGTTTGCATATCAACAAATAGAAACAAATAGAAAAGTTTGCATATCAACAAATAGAAACATCCTTATATATCCATGAAAGCATTTCTGGAATAAATTCTGTCTTGTAGCAGTTTATTCAGTGCTGCCATATGTATTTCCTTGACCAATCATGTAGCATTTCGTTAGTAGCAGTTCTGCTTCAGACTTCACATTTCAGACTTGTTTTCCCCAGTCAGGTGTGATAGGCTAGTGGAACACTTATAATTTCCCCCAGAAAAATCACCATCAATAAATATACCCAACACTTTATCTTATGTGCTCAAAAGGCAAGGTGTCATCATCACCTTTCACATACCCCATGAGATTTACAGCTTACATTGACTGTGAAACTCTTTTATCCCCTGGGAGTTCTACTTTATTTATTCCAGATAATAGGACACTTGCAACCTATTAACAGTTGTAAACAGGTCTTTCAAGTGCATCTGACATAGCAATTACAAAATGTATTTCTTAGACAAATATCTAGAATTAAATCAGGACAAAGAGGAAGATTAGATGACCACAAGAAGTTTCTGCATAGTTTATCTATTTTTCAAAAAAAAATACAAGTATTATAGACCCTAAGCTACAAAATTCCAGTGAATAATTTAATGGATATTTTACTTACTATATTTTAGAAAAACATTGATTTGATGAATGTTTAATAAAACAGCCTTACCCTAAATGATAGTAAATGAACACAGGATTAAAGGGAAGGAGGGAAGGAAAGAAGAATGGATAGATGGATGGAGGACAAATGTATAATTAAGAATATCAACTTTGAGCGGAGACCTGCATGTTAAATTTTGCTTTTATTTTATTTTTCAGCCAATGTTTTCAGTTGCACCAAGCTTAGCCACCAATGCATCAGCAGCCTTTAATCCCTATCTGGGACCTGTTTCTCCAAGCCTGGTCCCGGCAGAGATCTTGCCGACTGCACCAATGTTGGTTACAGGGAATCCGGGTGTCCCTGTACCTGCAGCTGCTGCAGCTGCTGCACAGAAATTAATGCGAACAGACAGACTTGAGGTAGGAATGACTAGTTGGTGTCTTTATATACTACATTCTAATTCTCAAAGTATGTTTTTTTGTTTGTTTGTGTGTTTCCATGGCCAAAAAGTTGTAAAAATATTAAAACAGAGATTTTGGCTTAGAGTTTGGAACATTTTCCTAGAGTATAGATAATGCTATATTTGATTAATGTAATGTTTATAAAGGCTACAACATCCATGTTTAGAATAGTGGATAAGAGGTCGGACGCTAAAGTCAGATTGCCTGGTTACATCACTGTACCTCAATTTTCTCATCTTCAAAACAGCGCCTACCTCAAAGAGTTAGGGGAATATCTGGCACATAGAAAATGCCTCCTGAATGTTTGTTATTGTTGTTGTTGCAGCTATCAAGAATAACAAATGTTATCAATCCCCTAAAAATTGTTCTCATAAAGATGAACAAATATTAGTGTCTATAAAACATTTTACAATTTATTATTGCAAGTTTCCTCATAAGCTGTACAATATTTTGGTTGAAGTAGAAAGAAAACTTTGTTTATGAAGTGTGCTCTCATAAAAGTTTTTTGCATAATCCTCTAAGGTCTAGAGTAAAGGATAATCAGATGCGTGGGGTCTGCTGTTGGTACATGAAAAAGATACTAAGTTTTAAATCTTATTTCAAAGTGGTTGTTCAGAATTTCAGCATGACTATGAATTAATGAATTTGGTAAACTATAGATGTAGAGAAAAAGTGACAGCATCAAATGTACATTGAAGGTACAAACCTGTCATTGAACCCACCTAAAGAACAAAATGACCTTTTCCTCTTTTCCCTGGTGAGGATGTGGCGATATATTTTTTTAACTTACATTTTAGGTTCAGGGGTACATGTGCAGGTTTTTCTATAGGTAAACTTAATATCATGAGGGTTTGGTGTAGAGATTATTTCATCACCCAGATAATAAGTGCAATACCCAATAGGTATTTTTTCTGATCCTCTCCCCCCTCCCACCATCCACCCTCAAATAGGCCCTAACATCTGTTGTTTCCCTCTTTGTGTCCATGAGGTCTCATCATTTAGCCCCCACTTTCAAGTGAGAACATGTGGTTATGTGGTTTCCCGTTTCTGTATTAGTTTGCTTAGGATAATGGCCTCCAGCTCAATCTATGTTACTGCAAAGGATGTGATCTCATTCTTTTTTATGTCTGCATAGTATTCCATGGTGTGTATGTACCACATTTTCTTTATCCAGGCTACCATTGATGGGCACTTAGGTTGATTCCATGTTTTTGCTATTGTGAATAGTGCTGCAGTGAATATACACGTGTATGTCTTTATGGTAGAATGATTTATATTCCTTTGGGTACATACCCAGTAATGGGATTACTGGGTCGAATGGTATTTCTGTTTTTAGGTCTTTGAGGAATTGCCACACTGTGTTCCACAATGGTTGAATTAATTTGCCCTCCTACCAGCAGTGTCTAATTGTTTCTTTTTCTTTGCAACCTTGTCAACATTCATTATTTTTTGACTTTTTAAATAATAGACATTTTAATTGGTGTGAGATGGTATCTAGTGGTTTTGATTTGCATTTCTCTAATGATTAGTGATAATGGGCATTTTTCATATGCTTGTTGGCCACATGTATATCTTTCTTTGAAAAGCATCTATTTATGTCCTTCACCCACTTTGTAATAGGCTTGTTTGTTTTTTGCTCGTAATTTAAGTTCCTTACAGATTCTAGATATTAGACCTTTGTGGGATGCATAGTTTGTAAATAATTTTCTCCCATTCTGTAAGCTGTTTACTCTGTTGATAGTTTCTTTTGCTGTGTAGAAGCTCTTTAGTTTAATTAGATACCATTTTTCCATTTTTGTTTTTGTTGCGATTGCTTTTGGCATGTTTGTCATGAAATCTTTGCCAGGTCCTATGTCAAGAATGGTATTTCCTAGGTTATCTTCCAGGGTTTTTATAGTCTTGGGTTTTACATTTAAGGCTTTAATCCATCTTGAGTTGATTTTTGTATATGGTATAAGGAAGGGGTCCAGTTTCAATCTTCTGTGTATGGCTAGCCAGTTATCCTAGCACCATTTATTGAATAGGGAGTCCTTTCCTCATTGCTTGTTATTGTCAACTTTGTTGGAGATCAAATGGTTGTAGGTGTGCTGCATTATTTCTGGGCTCTCTGTTTGTTCTATTGGTCTATGTGTCTTTTTTATACCAGTACCATGCTGTTGGGTTACTGTAGCTTTGTAGTATAGTTTGAGTCAGGTAATGTGATGCCTCCAGCTTTGTTATTTTTGCTTAAGATTGCATTGGCTATCCAGGCTCTTTTTTTATTCCATATGAATTTTTAAATAGTTTTTTTTCTAATTCTGTGAAGAATGTCATTGGTAGTTGGACAGGAATAACATTGAATGTATAGCTTGCTTTGAGTAGTATGGCCATTTTAATGTTACTGATTCTTCCTATCCATGAGCATGGAATGTTTTTCAATTTGTTATGTGTCATCCATGATTTCTTTGAGGAGTGTTTTGTCATTCTCATTTTAGGGAGCTTTCACCTCCCTGCTTAACTGTTATTCCTAAGTATTTTATTCTTTTTGTGGCAATTGTGAATGGGAATGCACTCCTGATTTGGCTCTCAGCTTGGATGTTGTTGGTTTATAGGAATGCTACTGATTTTTATACATTGATTTTGTGTCCTGCAACTTTGCTGAAGTTGTTTATCAGATCAAGGAGCTTTTGGGCCGAGGCTATGGGATTTTCTAAATAAAGAAACAAGTTGTCTGCAAACAGGGATAATTTGACTTCCTCTCTTCCTATTTGGATGCCTTTTATTTCCTCCTCCTGAGGATGAGGCAATACTTAGTGCTGATAAATTTTACTGAGAAAGTGGCAAACTCAGGCTGTTGTGTGAACATAATTGATTCTAATACTTTGTCAGTTTAGCAGGCATTTAGTTAATAAGCTGATTTATTATTTATTAACTTTTGTTGCATATATTACAAAGGCTGTCAGATTTTAGCATGTTGACAATCATATACCAGACACATGCTCAAAAGGTTTAATGTTCAAAACAATCTTATGAGGAAGATACTATTATTAATTCACTTTTACAGGGAGATGATTTTAGGAGAAGAGATGTGAAGCAACTCTTTCTTGCTAGGGAGATACACCTGATACACCTGGATTTTTGAGTGATTTGTCATTACACAACTGTACTTGCTTATTAATTAACTAATGCTGTTTGCAGATGGATTAAGAGGAAACTTAAAAATTTTTATGGCTGAATACTATTCCATGGTGTATATGTGCCACATTTTCTTAATCCAGTCTATCATTGTTGGACATTTGGGTTGGTTCCAAGTCTTTGTTATTGTGAATAGTGCCACAATAAACATACGTGTGCATGTGTCTTTATAGCAGCATGATTTGTAGTCCTTTGGGTATATACCCAGTAATGGGATGGCTGGGTCAAATGGTATTTCTAGTTCTAGATCCCTGAGGAATCGCCACACTGACTTCCACAATGGTTGAACTAGTTTACAGTCCCACCAACAGTGTAAAAGTGTTCCTATTTCTCCACATCCTCTCCAGCACCTGTTGTTTCCTGACTTTTTAATGATGGCCATTCTAACTGGTGTGAGATGGTATCTCATTGTGGTTTTGATTTGCATTTCTCTAATGGCCAGTGATGAGCATTTTTTCATGTGTTTTTTGGCTGCATAAATGTCTTCTTTTGGGAAATGTCTGGTCATGTCCTTTGGCCACTTTTTGATGGGGTTGTTTGTTTTTTTTCTTGTAAATTTGTTTGAGTTCATTGTAGATTCTGGATATTAGTCCTTTGTCAGATGAGTAGGTTGCGAAAATTTTCTCCCATTTTGTAGGTTGCCTGTTCACTCTGATGGTAGTTTCTCCATGGATGAAACTGGAAACCATCATTCTCAGTAAACTATCGCAAGGACAAAAAACCAAACACCGCATGTTCTCACTCATAGGTGGGAATTGAACAATGAGAATACACGGACACAGGAAGGGGAACATCACACTCCGGTGACTGTTGTGGGGTGGGGGGAGGTGGGAGGGACAGCATTAGGAGATATACCTAATGCTAAATGACGAGTTAATGGGTTCAGCACACCAACATGGCACATGGATACATATGTAACAAACCTGCACATTGTGCACATGTACCCTAAAACTTAAAGTATAATAATAAAAAATTTTTTAAATATCTGAAATTATTGGATCCTCAGCATGTGAAGCAGTTTTGTTCCCCCAACCTTTCTAAAGCAAATCCTGAGTTCTTAATGCATAATTGTTGATTGATTAGTGGGTTCCAAATAAGCAGTCTGAGATGAACTTTAATGAATTATTAACAGATGATATTCAAAAAGCTGGTTATAAGTCTTCTAAACCAATCCTCCCACATTCACAATTTTAGGTAGTTTGTTACTGGTTATATATTGTAGTGCTTAATTGAAATGAAGACTTTTGTCTTTGAGTTTTTTCTTTTTGTGAGGAGTTACTTAGTGTATTATGTCTGTTTTCTTTTGCTGTAGTTAGTACAAACGGCTACGACTGCATCAACTGTCATTTCCCTTTTATCTGAATCTCGCTTATCTAAATGCTTGATTGTAGTGCAGCTTCTTATGTTATTCTTGTTAACAAGATCTGATCCAGTGTCACAGTTACAACCTGTTAGGATACTGCAGTGTGAAGATCAGAGGTGCATCTTTCTGCTCTGTGCTTGTGATTTTAGACAATCCTATCTGCAGGTTATTTCCTCGCATGCTAATTGCATTACGTATTGAAGTCTAAAAGACATGGCAATAAATGCACACATTTATTAATTGACCAAATGTTTGGTCATTTGGCATTTAAATGTATACTCTACTTCTTCCTTGTGAAATTCTGAAGCATATTTTTGAATGTTGACTTCCTTCTGAGGTGAAAAATTTTTGGAATCAGTTAAACTATTGGCCAGTTCTTCTTGTCACTTCTCTTTTTACTGCAACTTGTTAGACAATAAAGAAATTTAAAATACCATAGATTGTCAGCCTTCTGGTTCTTACATAATTGCTTAAAACTGACATCTTTACAGCACCCAGTGTGATACTACAGGAAAAAAATGTTAAATTGGAAAACAGGAATTCAAGAATTACTGCATGTGATGTTGCTAATTAGGTGAGTCAGCTTGGATCGGGATGCTCTTATTCTCTGGGCTTCATATTCCTTACATGTAAAATTAGGGGTTGCACCAGATAATCTCTAAGGTCACTTCCAGTTAGAACATTCTAGGGACATTTAGGTCATTTTCTTGTTTTTAACACCAGCCACAAGCTACCGAAACATATATTTTTAAAAATTATATACATATATCTATATCTATAAGCATATATTACACATATCACATATACCCACAACATGAGATTTATATCAATATTCATATTATCCTTTCTTTACTGGCTATCTTTTAAAAGACTTTGTTGCCAAGTACTTTCTGTACTCCAAAATTCATACTTTTTTTTTTTTTGACACGAAGTCTCACTCTGTTGCCCAGGCTGGAGTGCAGTGGTGCAATCTCAGCTCACTGCAACCTCCACCTCCCAGGTTCAAGGAATTCTTCTGCCTCAGCTTCCTGAGTAGCTGAGATTACAGATGTGTGCCGCCATGCCTGGCTAATTTTTGTATTTTCAGTGGAGATGGGGTTTCACCATGTTTGCCAGGCTGGTCTCAGCAATTTCTTTCCATGATTATGTTAAGAAATTATTCAAATTTGTAGATTCTAGGAAAGACTGAGTTTTTTAGCCATACCCCTGCTTTACTACAAAAACTTAGTAATTGGAGAAATCATTGTTTGACTTATTTTCAAGATGCGCAGTAATTTTTTATGGTGCAAAAAGAATTAATGAATGAATTCATTCTCTCATTTACTGAACAATATTCAGTAGAAAACTGTTGAAAATATTTCAAGTAGAAGATGTGAGGAATGTCTTTGAAATGCTTTAATTCCTGTCTTATCAATGACAAGAAAAGATCCACATGAGAATAGTGCCCAAACTCATAACTGATGCCCAGTAACTTGTTAAATCAACGGATAAATGAGTCAGTCAACCAGTTGCTCAGGTAATTAAACACAGAAAGATACATCCCCTTATTCAGGGCTCAGGGTAATCCCACAGAGGTACTAAAATATAAAAAATGTTTATCATGTGTTAACATTCTCCTTGGAAACATGTTTGCATTTTGAGCACTTCAGCTATAAAATATGGCATCTTGATTATGCACCTAGACCTAAAGGAGTGGTTTTCATACTTTAATGAGATTAGAATCACTTGGGGTGATTGTTAAAAATGTAGGACCTCATCCCCAAAGACTGATTCAGTAGATCTGCAGTGGGGTTTGGTAATATTTTTCACAGATCTGCCATGTGATTCTAAATGCAAATAGTTATAAACACATGCACTAAAAGATACTAGCATCTCTTATTTAGGCTTCAACTTTTCATTGTTTACTTAATGTATTTGTAAATGATATGGTTTCTTGTGAACCTTAATTAAAAATCTGTCTCCTCCGATAAGTTGGTAAGAACACTGTGCATGGCATAGTGAAATACTTTAGGTAAACAATGATGACTGTTAAGGTAATTCATATTACATAGGCGTAATCAAATAAAAACCAGGGGACACGTATTTCAGACACTGATGAAAACATTAGATTGACATTTGGTTAGCTGCACCATTTTTACATCAGCAGTCTATATGAGAAAAACATGAGTATTCCAGGAAAGGTGGGCAAACGACTTGGTTTCTGATAGTTTCAGTTCGCATTTGCATGTATTAAAATAAATTATTCTTGGCTGAAAGTTTTATTCTGTGAGGTAATCATTACACGAGTTTCTAATTTGGGCCACTAATTGTTGTATGTTTCCATTACTTACACAGAAGAATCCAATAACCCTTTTCATATAGGCAGAAAAAAATATAATACCCATTGACTACAAAAAAATAGAATGTTTAAAGCTAAAAGGATTAGAATGACAGTGAAAAGCATGCCTATGTTGGGATTTTTTAGGTGTTTAGTGGATTTAACATGATGGAATAAAAGACTTTCTATTCAGAAAAGATTAGAAAAGAAGATGCTTTTAATAATGTAGGAAAGTCTTATTGGTAGGATTATTCTAATTTTGCATTTTTGTAGAGGTTGTTTGGCTACTGCTTGTGTGATTTTTTTTAATATCTCCAGAAAATTGCCAAGAAACCTTAAGAGTTTTGCACATAGAAGTTTATGCAGATTGTTTTTTTATATCTGTAATAAACTTTAGAATGGCTCTTAAAAATGTAGTCACATCTTCATTTAAACAATACACTATGGCTCTGTCAATTATTAATCTATATGATTAGAGTTTTGATGTGGTGTTGAGTGTGGTAACTGCTAGATTAAGAACAGTGGTTCACAACTGCAGTCCCAGCTACTTGAGAGACTTAGGTGGGCGGATCACTTGAGCAGAGAGGTTGAGGCTGCAGTGAACTGAGATTGCACCACTGCACTCCAGCCTGAGTGACAGAGGGAGACCCTATCTCAAGTAATAATAATAATAATAATAATAGGTGAAATAAGGTAATGGCTAACTTGGTGTATTGACAGGCTTGTTTCAAAGTTGTGTCTATTTTCCTGTCCTGTTGGGTTTGCACAGTCATTCATGGGAATGAATAAATGACAGCGTGGAAGTGGATTTAATGGTTCTGTCGTTGGTCATTCCTATTCAGATTTTATTTTATGTTTTTATAAGAGATCAAGTGGTAGATTCTTAGTTCTGTTACCTATAGAAGTATGCTTGTGTTTTCTGGCCTAAATAGTAATGATGGAGTTTGCCTTTTAGGCTTCAAAGAATGCTCCCATTTGATCTTAACAGAAATATTACGAGGTAGCTAAAGTAGCTGTCCTTTTCTTGAATTTTTTTGGAAGGAGAAAAATTGATCAAATACATACAGTTATTGAATAACCAACTGTATTAGTCAATTTTCACGCTGCTGATAAAGACATACCCAAGACTGGGCAATTTACAAAAAGAAAGAGGTTTGTTGGACTTACAGTTCCACATGGCTAGGGAGACCTCACAATCATGGCGGAAGGTGGAAGGCACGTTTCGCATGGTGGCAGACAAGAAAAAAGGTTGCACAGGGACATAACCCTTTTTAAAACCATCAGATCTCATGAGACTTATTCCCTATCTTAAGAACAGCTCAGGAAAGATATGCACCTATGATTCAATTACCTCCCACCGGGTCTGTCCCACAACATGTGGGAATTCAAGATGAGGTTTGGGTGGGGACACAGCCAAACCATATCACCAACTGAAACTAGAAATCACATCATCCGATATTTATCTAGGGATTTTAATTGTACAATAAATTGACTACAGTTATATTTACCTAATCACCAGAATTATGAAGATTACAAAGTAGATATTTTAATCCTTTTAAAATGAAAATAGAGATAATTTCTTTGCATTAAATTATAAACTCATGATCAATGATGCTGTGGACACTTTGATCAAAGTGATTATCCAGGATTACTTTTTAAAGTAATACTTAGAAAAATTTAGCTTGTTAGTTCCAGCTTAATAGAAAGTGAAATCCATTCTGCTTATTGGTGAACATGTAGCTATATGTCTTTGAATACATTTCTTAATATTGGCCATTAACTGTTAAACTGACTTCTCAAAATGTTAAAATGGACAAAGTCCCTGTTTCTTGTTAAAATTAGCTTTCTGTTCCTGCTTTTGATTGTTATTCTCCAAGATGACTGAGTTAATTATACAAATATGGTAAACACAAAACATATTACTTCAAAGGGATAGCTCCTTAAAGAACATGCAAATGACTCTCCACTTTTGAATAAATTCAAATATTGACATTAATCTCCTTAGAATCCCAGTGCTTTAACTTGAGAGCATTGCTGAATTTAATACTACTTATAAAACTTACATTATTTTGACCATTTTGAAATATGTTTTTCATGTATTAAAAAATTAGAGATCAAATAACAGGATTATTCATATTATCCAGATTTGTATGGTGTGTTGTAAGCTATGCATTATTTTATTCAGTATTCATGACCTTTTAAATAGATGTTAATAGTGTTTTCATTGTGAAGATTCCATAGCTAGTAAAGTGATAGGAACTGGAACTCACAATTTCCGACTCCAAACCCTATTGTCTGTCCGCTATATTATTGCTATTTAGTTAACAAAAGAAGGTTTGTTTAGAATTAGTTTACATTTTCTTGGGAAATTTTCCTGATTATGTTTTCTTCTGATTATTTAAAGTTTATAATTATTCCATAGATATTTTTCTGGAAATAGAACTTAAATGTTTTCAGTAAATATCTTCATTGGCAAATCTTGCCTTAGTACTTGTAAAGTAAAAGGCTCATGTTGAATCACATTATATGTGTAGCTAAATAGATCTTATTGTTTTAATGCAGGTTTGAAAACCATTTATCAAACAATATTTTTTTCTTTTTTTTGTCTTTTTTTTTTTTCTTTGAGACGGAGTCTCGCTCTGTCGCCCAGGCTGGAGTGCAGTGGCACGCACGATCTTGGCTCACTGCGACCTCCACCTCCCGGGTTCAAGCGATTCTCGTGCCTCAGCCTTCTGAGTAGCTAGGATTACAGGCGCCTGCCACCATGCCCAGCTAATTTTTGTATTTTTAGTGGAAATGAGGTTTCACCATGTTGGCCAGGCTGGTCTCGAACTCCTGTCCTCAAGTGATCCACCCACCTCAGCCTCCCAAAGTACTGGGATTACCAGCTTGAGCCACCGTGCCCAGTCAGAAAATATTTTTATATGTTGACCCAGTACATATATATATACTGATAAATCTGTACATGTATCTGCCAAAAATAATGAAAAATGCCTATAGTCATGGATAGATTCTTTGAATATTATTTGTAATACGGAAATACTGGAAATTACCTAAATATCCTCCAAAAGAGTTACCTATATTATGTACACTATTTGATGAAATTTGATGCAGCCATCGAAAGTATTCACTCTGGAAATTATTTAGCAAAATGAGAAATACATATGATGCATTGTTGAGCATAAAAGGTCACCAAATAATAGCTATACTATAATTACAATTATTTTTAAAAATGTGTGCGTACATACAGAAGACTGGATGAGAAGAGAAAAATGAACCACAATGTTGTTAGAATTTTCAGATTTAATTTTACATTCTGTGTTTCACATTCTCTGTATGATAAATGTTATAATTTCTTATCCTGTTTTTAATTATGAGATTAAATTTGTGAAATGTTGTCAGTTATAATTTACTAATGTAATAGTACGTCTAAGAGATTTATTTTGGGTATCAGCATAGTCTAAAGTGCCCTTGAGTTTATCAGAGAAACCAGATCAAACCCAAATTGAGCAACCAAGGGATAGATCCCATTTTATTGATGAGGTCTATTAGGGAAAATGTGTTTTAGAAGGTTTGGGAAGTTCATGTTCCTATAGGTACCCCACTACTCAGATGCATATCTAATGCTTGGTAAATTACCAGTCCCACTGGCCTGTAACTCTCACCAGTACAAGTTTTCACAAGAGATTTTCTCTTCCTTATTTTTTCACAGGCAAGAATAATGTGAGAGTAGCTATTACAGTATGTTTCTGTCCCATTTCTTAGGAGAAACCAGAAGCTGCAAAAAAATAAAAATATGAAAGAGCCAAACATGCACATTATCCAAAAGCAATTGACTAACTTTTTTTTAACCTCAGAAAAGGTTGGTTTTATGACACATTCTGAGCTAATTCTTAGTTATTAACTCTACTTAAATATTTTTAGAATTCTTTCTAAATGTTCCACAGGAGAGTAAAGAACATGAAATTATAATAAATGAATCCTTAACCTGTAGAACCCCCCCGCCCACACACACACACACACGCAAATACATACACACACACGCAAATACATACACACAGAACCTAAATAAATTCAGGTCTTCTTTCTTGTTAATGTGGCAAACAGTAAACTAAATTGGAAAAATAGTGTTAGTTCCCTGCTGCCAATTCATTTTGAGCATATTCAAGAAAGCAGGAATTACTGAGGAGCAAATAGCAGCAGAGAGAGATCACTTATAGACCTGCAAGTTTCCTGTCTGATGATGCCTACATTGACATAGACTTGCTTAAACAGAAAAGTAGCCCTTTCGTTTATGCAGTAGTATATATTTAGCATACATACACAAACACACACACACACACATAAAACTTATCATTATTTAATGTAGGCACATGACTCTTCCTGAGTATAGTGATGAGCCTCACATACAATAAATTTTGATTAGGTACTGGGTACTGTTTTAGCGAGCTCCATAGCTGATGCTAATGTTCAGCCAGAGAGGAGGATAATTATTCTCGGTAACAGCTTGATCATTTTTGCTTTTTAAGTTACAAATCTTGGTAATACTTTTTTTCTTCTGTTCAATAAGATAAATACACTAATAAAAAACCAGAATCTTGAATAACTTTTTAAGTCATTTTTGTGTTCTTAATAACTCTGAGTGTGGTGATGAATGACTCTGGTTCATTGTATGTATTTGGAACACAAAACTTTAGCTAGGTTGTGGTTTCCAAGTACTGCAAGATATCATTTATAATGATCTTTTTTAAGATGTAGCATGGTACAGATTATAGTATCTCCTTCTTTAACAAACACTTTCCTCAATAATAGGATATGAATATAATGTGGGGAAAACACCCAGATTTAAATGCAATCATCGTATTTATACAAATACAAGAAAACCTTTGCTTCTTAAGTCATAGTAGGGTTACAGTTTATCTTTCTTGCTTAACTTCAAAATAAAGTGCTTAGTATCTGCCTTTGCTATTTGTGAAAAGATACTTGAACAATTACAAACTGTTTCCTTGAAGCTTGAAGTAAGAGCACGAAAATATTAAAAGGACATTCTGTGTTTTAGATGGCCCTCTTGTGGTAAAAGGGTCAAAGTATCCTGACTGAAGACTGCTTTTAAATAGTAAGAGTCAAAATTTGCGCAGATGAATGAGAAATAATGTTTTCGTCTTTTCCCTAAGATCTCCGTGGCAAAATTAACAGAATTAGAAAATATAAAACAAACAGACATAACAAAACCAATCTTTTTTTACTGCTTTATATAGCTACCAAGTGAATCTCTAAAGATCAAAAAAATAACTCCTGGAAACATTTTCATAAAAAGCTATCAAATTTGATTTTGTATATTTTTCACTTGGAAATAATTTTATATTTACACAAAAGTTGCAAAAATGGACCCAAGAGTTTCGTCTACCCTTTACTGACCTAAATATTAATATCTTACGTAACTGTAGAATCTCTCCTAAGACCAGAAAAGTTAACATTGATATGCTGCTGTTTAACCAATCTACAGACTTTAATCAGATTTTACCAGTTGTCCTCCTAATATTCTTTCTGTGACTCCAGGAACCTCCAGCTTGTGATAATATCTCAGTCTGTCTTGCATGACCTTGACACTTTGGAAGAGTACTAGTCGGTTATTATGTAAATATCTTTCCATTCACTTTGTCTGATGTTTCATCTTGATTAAATTCAGGCAGTAATACGTCTACTGTGATTGTGTGCCCTTCTCATTGTATCATATCAATAGATACACAATGTCACTATGTCTCATTATTGGTGATATTAATTTTGATCACTTGGTTAAAATGATGTTTGCCATGTTTCTTTACTGTGAAGTTATTATTTTTCCCTTTGCAATTAATATCAACACCATTTCAGATTGTATTTTTACCATAATTAATATTCTACATGCATTTTCTTATGGACATTTATACTGAAATGGAGTTATAATTTGTAACTAAACTAGGAAATGCTGAAGTTACTTTGTTGCCTTGTTTGAAAATCATTTTCCCCTTTAATCTATAGCCTTCCATCACCAGTCTTGCACTTTAAGTTAAAATCTTCAGAAAGCTTCTTCTTGTTCATGTTGACTAAACCTCATGTACTTAATGACCTCATAGGTATGTCGAGAGTACCAACGTGGCAATTGCAACAGAGGAGAAAATGATTGTCGGTTTGCTCATCCTGCTGACAGCACAATGATTGACACCAATGACAACACAGTCACTGTGTGTATGGATTACATCAAAGGGAGATGCTCTCGGGAAAAGTGCAAATACTTTCATCCCCCTGCACATTTGCAAGCCAAGATCAAGGC
The DNA here is from genome assembly GCF_006542625.1 of Nomascus leucogenys. Classification (NCBI taxonomy): domain Eukaryota; kingdom Metazoa; phylum Chordata; class Mammalia; order Primates; family Hylobatidae; genus Nomascus; species Nomascus leucogenys. The sequence continues at coordinate 73,951,809 of NC_044391.1, forward strand.
TGCCCAATACCAGGTCAACCAGGCTGCAGCTGCACAGGCTGCAGCCACCGCAGCTGCCATGGTGAGTAGAGATATCAGCTCTCTCCTTGTTAGCAGTCAGAAAAGCAAAGTGAGCAACTATATCTGACTACAAGCTATTCATTTATTAACCTTTTAAAAAAAAAAGTTGCTGAAGATATGTTTGTTCAGGTATCCCAGACAATATATAAAGAAGTTACTTTCACAGAAGTGAGGGTAACTCCTCAGATGGTTCAGATTGCTCCTACTCTTGGCCTAACTCTTAATCTGTCTTATTCTGGATGTAGGGTTTCTGAAATCTCTGCTTTGTAAAGAACCACCTGTCTCCTTTTCAATTTAACGATATTGCCATTTTCGGTCTTCTTATTTCTGTGTGCCATCTAATCAGCCATTGTTTTCCTTTGGTGTGTTCTTTTGCACATCAAGGCTCTTCTTTACATATATCTTGCTTTTAACAATAACATGATCTGGAACTATTTAGGAGAATTGTTCAACAAAATTGTTCTTAGAATTAGCTACAGGATTTTGAGTAGTATACTATCTAGATTTTCTGAAATAATACTGTGGCATAAACATAATAGTAAAACTAGAGAAGCTTGACTATGCCATTATATAGAAAGGAGAGAGACAGCAGTACCCAAGGAGTTAGAAATTGGATCATTAAGAATAGCTACTAAACTATATTCTCAAGGTAAATTTTAATGTGATCTAGTAGCTGATTTTAATGAGCCCATTCTTTGTTCTTTGCTTACCTGTTTTAATGTTGTCATTTTTTACATAAATATATGACTTAAATCAATGAAATACTCATTTTAAAAGTCACTGTGTAGTATTTCATAACACAGTGAAATAATCACGAGAGAGATCTTTTCTGTGTTTATGGATACTTGAGCAAAAATACAGAAGGCAGACTCTCTCCCCCTCTCTTCCTTTCACTCTTTTTTTTTTCTGTTAGAGTATCTTGTTTGTAATTAACTACAAAGAGGAGTTATCCTCCCAATAACAACTCAGTAGTGCCTTTATTGTGCATGCTTAGTCTTGTTATTCGTTGTATATGGCATTCCGATGATTTGTTTTTTTATTTGTTTTTTCTCACCTACCCAAAAATGCACTGCTGCCCCCATGATGCACCTCTGCTTGCTGTTTATGTTAATGCGCTTGAACCCCACTGGCCCATTGCCATCATGTGCTCGCTGCCTGCTAATTAAGACTCAGTCGGCTGTCAAATCACTGAAGCGACCCCTCGAGGCAACCTTTGACCTGGTACTATGACCTTTCACCTTTTAGCTTGGCATGTAGCTTTATTGTAGATACAAGTTTTTTTTTTTAATCAACTTTAAAATATATATCCTTTTTTCTGTTATAGAGTTGTAAAGTACAATGAAAAAACTGAGTGTGGTTTCCTGACAAAAATTAGTAGAAAGACTATAATCTAAGTACATAGATGGATATCATACAATAAAAGATTCTGAAAGCCCAGCAGCCCACATTCAGTTTAACTACATTGTAGAATGTTCTAAAGAAATAGTCAGAGGACATAAAGAGTGTATTTTTGACTGTATATTTACGTACCTGTTTGGTTAGCATGGCTTTAGTGGTAGAATTATTTACATTTTAATATTTATAGTTCAGTATTTAAGGAAAAAAACTTGCATGCTCTGGGACATTTGCATGTCTAGGTAGATCTGGGGGGAGGAGCAGAGTGGGTTAGTTTTTATTTTATCTGTTTCAGTCACTGTACAATTAACTATTAACATTGCTTATACTTGTCAATCCTCATGGAGCTCGCAGTGCGGCTTTTCTTCTTTTCCCAAATCAATGGCTTCTCGCAGAAAGCCTGAAGCATTATGGGACATAAAGCACTTTAACACATTATAACATGTGCTCTCGTACTAGTGAGATTTTGTTTTGGACAAAAATAATGCTTCCTTTAAAGCTTTTATCTTGCTTATTTTTTGTTGTTGTTCTCTCCTTAATTTTTTGTTCATTGGATTTTTTCCCTCGGGTAGTTAAGTGCTCTGCTGCTTGCTTGCTCATGCTTCCTAACAATTTTAGCCTTCGACTGATTTTTCTTTTTTCTTTTTCTCTTTTTACTGGTATTTGTTTTTTATACTCATTCACTAAACAGGGAATTCCTCAAGCTGTACTTCCCCCATTACCAAAGAGGCCTGCTCTTGAAAAAACCAACGGTGCCACCGCAGTCTTTAACACTGGTATTTTCCAATACCAACAGGCTCTAGCCAACATGCAGTTACAACAGCATACAGCATTTCTCCCACCAGGTAAGGGGTGGGGTTTCTCAATAAATGAATCTGATGATCTACAGAGAGTCCTACTGTTAGAGCAGATAAACCACACCCCAAGTTTGTTTATAATTATAGATGAGGTGTCAGGTAAGGTGGTCAATGATGGAAACTTATCTGAGGTATCTTATGTGGTTTTCCTTAAAAACAAAGGATTTTAGCTTAATGAAATGTGGATTAAGGATCAGTGGTATTTTATATATTTATTTGTGTTTGTGTAATTTGGAAATGAAATATAGTTCTCTTTTTTTTCTCTTTCCTCAACACTTTTACATGTCTGTCAAGCTATTTTATGATACTTTCTTGCTGTAAGACCCCTTTGCCTTCATTATTCCATAGAGTTAATTTAAATTATATAAAACAGCACTTTCAGGTTTGATTTTTATTTTTCAGCCTTTTTGTTTTCAAGGTCAAGAATGAAAAAAACTATGTGTTCTAGAGCTCTTAAAAAGGGCTCTTATTGGCATCAATGAGTACACTGTTTAAAATTATGACTGTTCCTAAGCTAATATTGAAATAGCCCTAAGTGCTCAGCAATGTTTAATTTATTATGGAGTTCTATATTTGTGGTTTCAGCTTATTTTCAATTTGGTAATGTATACATAATCTAGAATTATTCACAAAGATTGCAAAGTTTAAAACACAGACTAGCTACTCATTTAATTACCTGGAAATTTACTCTTTTTATTCACTCTGAACTTATTTCAGAAAATACATGTAAACTCATTATTATCTGGAATTTTACTAACCAGAAACTCTAATCTCACTTTCCTCTTTATCGCTTCACCCTTATTTTCAGAATACCATGGTTTTAGAGACTTACTTAATAAAATTATTAATTTTTTTTTTTTGAGACGGAGTCTTGCTCTGTCGCCCAGGCTGGAGTGCAGTGGCGCGATCTCGGCTCACTGCAAGCTCCGCCTCCCGGGTTCGCGCCATTCTCCTGCCTCAGCCTCTCCGAGTAGCTGGGACTACAAGCGCCCGCCGCCACGCCCAGCTAGTTTTTTGTATTGTTAGTAGAGACGGGGTTTCACCGTGTTCTCGATCTCCTGACCTCGGGATCCGCCCGCCTTGGCCTTCCAAAGTGCTGGGATTACAAGCGTGAGCCACCGCGCCCGGCCGCAAATTATTTTATTAATTAAATTAATGAGTAGATATATATGTCAAAAATCCAGCTCCCAATTTTATATTAGACTATACTGGCAGTATTTACAGTGTATTAGGTTCATAATGCTATAAGAGAATGTGAATTTATTTTTGATTCACAAACAAAAGAATAAATTATATGAGCTTTTAATACTAACCATAACTTTTATACAGTACATCTTTGAAAATCAGTCATCCATATGTAAAATAAATATGAAGTAACAATTAACTACAATATTCCACTAGCTGAAATAGGCAGTGCCCCAGACACATGGATAAAATGATATTTGTACTTGTGAAGTAGTACCTTTCAAACTGCAGTTTGTCCATATTGGAACAAAAACTAAATCATTTTGACCTGCAGTCTCACATTTCTCTTATGTTTTGTAATATAACTTTCTTCTCAACATGCATAGTTTTTCAGAAATTAATCTTTTTGCTCTTGTGCCAGTTGCTGTGTCCCTAGATTTTCACTGCCCCCAACAAACAATCCATCAGTTTTTCTGTAGTCAGATGAGCAAAGTTTCGAGGGATTATATGTAACTATCATAATCTCTTTGAAGAAATTAAAACTTATTTTTGTCAGTTTATTTTATTGGCTAAAGCATTACCATGAGAAATGACAGTTTCAGCTAGACCAGAGGTAGTGAATTATCTCAATTGATTGTTCACAGTCAGTTACAGATTGAACTCCTTGTTCTACTCATTCCTGTCTTCTCACTGCTGCACTTGACTAGTCTTAAAAAATATGATAGTTTCTCTACTACAGTCTAAAAAACAAATCTATGCTATTTAAAGAAAGCTGAAAAAATCTGTTTTATCAAAATAGGTTTCACATTAGTTTTTTTAACAACACTCAAATGACTATAGTTTTTTTTCTAAATAAGTATAACCAATTGCATGGTACGATGACCCTTACTTGTGACACTAGTGTCTCCCTAGAATAGTTTTTTGTCTGTGGATAGAGCCAAAGATCCTAGATAAAGTTCAAATTAGGGAAAATAATAAACTCATTCATAAATCAAAATCAAACTTGTCTCTCTGCTAGGTTAAGCATTGCTAATTTAAATAAAATCTGCATTAATTGAAATATGCTGAAAATTTTAAGATATATTTGCATTTATTATGATGCATTTTGCATCAGAGATATTCCATTCTTGATCAATATTTCTCAAATATTGGCCAGGCGCAGTGACTCATGCCTGTAATCCTAGCACTTTGGGGTGGGAGGCTGAGGTAGGCAGCCCACTTGAGGTCAGGAGTTTGAGGTCAGCCTGGCCAACATGGCGAAACCCCATCTCTACTAAAAATCCAAAAGTTAGCCGGATGTGGTGATACATGCCTGTAATCCCAGCTACTCGGGAGGTTAAGGCAGGAGAATCGCTTGAACCTGGGAGGCGGAGCAGTGAGCCGAGATCACATCACTGTACTCCAGCCTGGGCAAAGGAGCGAGACTCCGTCTCAAAAAAAAACACACAAAACAACAACAACAACAACAAATATATATATACACACACATATTTCTCAAATATAATCAATATAGTGTGAAATTATTGCATTAGTAACATAAAATAACATTTATTTGCAACTCAGTTTTAAGGGCCTGAAACAGCAGGTTGACCTTTATTAATCACATAATCAGAAGTAGGTAGTGACTCCATGATTATTTTAAAATATTTTCATTATATAATATGTACCTGTGTGCACAAAAATTGACCCTATGAAAAGGGTTATGAAAAGGCATGAAAAGGTTAAAATGGATAGCTCTTCATTATTTCTGCCCCATCACTTTGTCAGACAGTCAGAAAGGAAAGAAGTCTAATGCAGGGAATGTAAATGCAAAAGCCTCAGGGGCCAGGCAGGAAACACAAGTGAAGCAAGAAATAAATTGGGAGCTGTGGGGTCTGGGAGGCACAGGGGAGCACAGGCTCAGTCTAAAGAGTATAGTCAATGTTCAGACTTTGCCTTTTGTTGCCTCAGAGGATTGTCTGCCTGGCAGGTTGTACCTGCTGTCCACTGCAAACCCTTTGTGGCTCCATTTATATCATAGTCTGTGTAAACCACAGTTGATTGTGTATATGCCTCATAGGGTTGGTTGTAAGAAACCCACACAACCTAACACAGTAGCCCTGACATACAGTGTTGCGAGGTCTTATGGTCTTACGATTTTTTCCCAGATATTCTAGACATTTGTATGTTTATATGTGAAATTTCTCAATATTTAAATTTTGGCAATTAGTTCAGTTTTTTAAAAACACCCTTTGAGAACTAAAGGAAATCTATCTTACCACAAATTCACATGTAATCTCATGTCTAATACCTGGGAGAAAAGGAATTTCATTTTCCAAAGTTTGGTTGTTCGGCAGACAAATAATACAGAAGAATTAGATGATCAAGGAATCCGATCTGAACGCAATTTAATAATTTGGAAGATACACTTTTGAAGGCTTTATTGGAACTGGGAAGAAAATGGAATTCATTTATTTTTCGCAGCTCAGAATTTTAGTAGTCTGTAGTCTGTTGTTTCAATGATAACTTCAGATGTGTGTATCTATTTTATTCAAATTACAGTGAAGCATGGTTAGCTAAATTCTTAGAGCAGGTGGCTGCGTATACAGTATTTTTCTGGCAAAAGATCAGGGTTCTCTGACAAGCCAGCCAGCTAGCTAAGAAAAATTACTACATACTTTAACTTTTAAGAACAGAATTGGATTTAATATGGACATTACCCATCTAAGCATCATTCAACCATCCATCCATCCATCCATCCATCCTCCTATCATTCTATTCTCTGCTCTCCTTTCCTCTCTTTATCCTTTTTTCCTTCCTCTGTCCTTCAGTTTTCCATCCATCTATTCATCCCCCCATTTATCTATCCACCCATCTTTCCATTTATTCAGTCAATAAACATTGATTGTATGCCACATGGTATACCAGTATTTATGTGAAGGATTGCAAACTCATGGCTCAAGGGTAAAATCTAGTATCTAGAAATATTTTTGTTTGTTTAAGAGTGTTTAAATGAAAACTAAATGTAAATCCTTTAGATAGGACACACACTGTACCCTTCAGTTCCAAATGCTACAATTCCCTATTGCCTTAGGCCAGGTTGTTTCACACATTTTGTTCAAAAGAGCTACGTTTTATTGAATGGTTGCTCTGGTTCCCTGCTGCACTGAGTGCTTTGCCTACATTATCTCATTTTTTTTTTCACAACGCCCAAAAGGTTGGCATTAATATTTTCATTTTACCAATGACTAATTTGGAGCCTAATAAGGTACAGTGATTTGTCCCAAGTTAAATGGCTTTTGTAAGGTTTAGATTTAAGTACAACTTGAACTCAAGTCAGGCTGACTTGGTTAGTCTGTCAATATCTATTACATGAAGACCTTAAAAATGATTTGGGAGAGTGGAAGTAGCCCTTACTGATCACCTAACTCCATGGTGTTTCACACCTTCCACCTCATTTAAAGATAAACATAAGTATTAGGTTAAATTCATATTGAAGATTTGTTTTTTCAAATTTCGATATATACTTGTTTTAACCTTCCCCTTTCAGGACCAGAGTATTTGTAGATATTATGCATAATTTAGGATCTATTTATGTTATATGTGTGAGTTTTCACTCATGAAATTACGGCGTGTAAGAAATACCACTTTCCTTTATACCTTTTTTTTTTTCATTGAAATTAAGTCCAGCTCTGAACTCTGATCTCTATCTCCCTGGGTTGAGAGAAATAACAGGCATTACTGGGAATCCAGGACTACATCCCCCAGCTCCGTCTCTTTCCTGACCTTACCTCAATGTGAGGTCCTGTACAGCAGTCTAGTATTCTCAGACAGGCTATGCATTCTTCATTCTTCAGTCAGTGCTGCTCACTGCTGATATGATCATTGTCCATGCTTGCAAGAGCTCTTAAGACAGGTACTCCAGGGGTTCTGTGCTTGCCTTGAGTATAGGCTTCCTTGTCTGTGCCCTCCAGGCTCCCATGCCCTTGAGGGCCCGATGTCTGCAGGGCTATTGTGAAAGAACAGGCTACCTACCCAACTACCTGTGGAGCTGCACACTGCCTGCCACTTCAATCTTGAGGAATTTTTTTCTCTGCCCTACATCACATTTTTACTTACCTACCATCTTCAGAATCACACCTCTTGTCTCCCTCTCTAGCGTATCTCCCTCAATCAACGTTGGCTTATGAGTTTTAACAGTTCTGAAAATACATTTGCTTTAAACAACTTCTACTTTGGCTTGTATTACAACTCTACCAAGAATAAGGCAACAAAAGGCCAGGAAACTTTCTTAGATAGTGGTATAGGTCTAAGGGCAGGGGTAGGCAGGGTTGTGTTTATACAAAGAAGAGAAAAAGATTTGTCACATTTAGTATCATTAATACATATAATCATTTATAATTATGTATATTAATAAATTACTTATAATTAATAAAAAAGAAGATACTGCTTGTTTGGATACCAATTTTGAGAATAATCCAACTGATTGTTAACTTTTAGTCTTAAAATGATATACACTATTTTTAGAAGATCTTAATCAGCTTAATACTTCTTATAATCAACCTAAATAGGACTGAATTATTACATCGAAATTCTAACTTCCAACTAATGTTCGTTACAATTCTTTTTCTCTCTTCTACTTACTTCCCTTCTACTCCAAGTAATTTTAAGTATGCATACATCTTATTTGTAAATTATCATCCTAGTTTTTCCTACATTTTCATACATATCAATTAAAATTTTTGATTTAAAAAGTCATGCAATTAAAATAACACATTTCTCAGAAGCACACCATTCTGCTCTGCAAATATGTTTGTAGGAGAAATTGGAAATTGACAAATACATTCACTTAAATTTTGCTTTGTGCTGAACATTGAGGAAAAATTTAAATTGGCCATTTGCACATTATTATTAGTAAATCAACCCATGTAAAGATGGAAACGATGGTCATTTCAAAAGTGATTTTCGTTTTTGGTAAGTGGGTCCTACAGCATTATGTCCTCATATTTGTGAGTTATTGCACCCTGGCTAGTATTTTCATTGCTGCCTTATGTTTATTTGCTGCAAATCCCTCTCAAAACTGTGTGCATTGGTTATAATGCTAATGAGGAAGATAACTCAAACTAAAATTCAAATCATAATAGCTTTAGGGTTTTAGAGAGATAGTATAAGGTTAACTCATTTTCAGCATGTGCAGACTTAATTATGCATGGGATGAAATACAGTAGGCAAGTCCCAGCATAATAATAAATAATTGAAACATATAACCTGTACAATATTTAAACTGGCTTTAATATTACTTATCACATTATTCTTTTTCATTCGTCATTTCTTTTCCAATTCTCTCACCCTACCATTAAGACAGTAATGATTTTATAAGATGTAGATCTGGTATTAAGTTTTGCTTGCTCTACTGTCTCAAATTATTATAACTTGTTTGTTATTACTGGCTTGTTTCTGTTTGTCTTTCACAAGTCTTTGACTCAGTAGTAGTAGCAAATGACAGAGATCTTCAAGTGTCTTAATGCTTGTCAATATAATATTATTCCACTTGATAGGATGTGTCCCCAGATTCATTACAGAGTTTAATCATTGATCACTCTGCCCACAGTCTAATTGTGATAACAAACTAATCACAGCTGTTACAGAGATGCCAGTTAAGTAATCTGTTTTTCAGTTGAGTTTCTCAATGGCAGCTTTATTTTATAGGGCCATCTCTGACAAGATTCATTTGGCAGATATTTTTCTAACAAATGTTCGTCCCAGATGCTGCTAGTATTTAAACAGGATATGCTAAGATTTAGATAGAAATATAAAATCCTTGGATATTTTAAAACCTAGAATTCTAAAATAATCCCATAGAAAGAACAGTAGTTCTGCATATGGGAAAGTGCCTTGTACTTGGTAAAATAAGTTAAATTTTCAATATTTACATGTCAAAGAGAACAAGGACTATCTATATATGCAACATTTATTTTTGCGTATCGTGGTTGAACAATTGTCAGCATCAGTGCTAACACCCCATATGTGATGTATGTATTTTCACTCTCTCCCACTCAAGGTTTTTATTGAAGTCTAATTAGCAGTTTCTTGCATGTGAAATTTTGTAGAACATTTGCTACTCCCAGAAGTCTTGAAGGTCTAAACCAGCAGTGAAAACCACTGTGATTTCCTAGATACCATGAAGTAAACCAATTTGATACTTATAAGAAATTATATTCCCCCTTAATGCTTTTCCTACATTTTAATTTCAAACTAAGGAAATGCACAAATTTCACTTTTTTATGTATAATTTATTGCTTGGCATCCCTCTAAATACAAATCCTGTATGAATAATCACAACCCCTTTCATGTTTATATGGTTGCTGCTACAATGAACAGGAAAATAAAACAAAAGGAATGAAAATGAATGTTTGGGTTTCATTATATTGTTAAGTCAGTTTTGTACATTGAATTATTTAGTATTTAATAATAAATAATCTTTAGTAAGTTAATATGTGCCTGATATAAAGAAAATGTTAAGGCATTCATAAGTTAAAGTCAGAAATAGCAAAACGACCAGATGGTTAGTAATCAGATTAAAACAAAACAAATTACAATATTATTTTTAAAAGAATTAAGTGGATTTAAATTACTTCCAAAATACTTTTGTTTATAGGCAACAATTAAGAGAAACAAAGTGTACCAGCACACAGTTAAACTGGCTTTTATTCTTCACTTGAGACTAGTTCTAATTGATCACTGTGCTATTGTATGATTTGATTGTGCTGACAGTTACATGCCACTGTTCCCATAATAACAATTTTTCTTCTTTGTTCAAATGAATTTTCTAATTACACGTGTGATGGGATGTTTTAATTCTTTTCCCTTTTCAAATCCACCTTCCTGTTGCAATGCATGATGGGCAGGCTCAATATTGTGCATGACACCCGCTACAAGTGTTGGTAGGTGCCAGCTTTGTTTCTTGATTATCTTAAACCTATGGTGTACCTCACAGCCCCTCAAAATCCACTGCTAAGTTTAACTTATATCTATTGGGCAAGTCCATTTCCCTTTTACTAACACTTGTCAATTAAATGCCATTTTCTATTTAATTGACATGGACTCACGTAAGTGTTTTCTTTACACACAACAGTTTCCTTTAGTCATCTTTGGTGGATTTTGATTGGACTATGAGTTCTGGTGTGTAAAAAAAAATCTATTTCATAAAAGTAATATACTGTATATTTTTGTAATAGTAAATGAGAAAAAATACTTTCATTCAAACAGATAACTGTATATATGAAGTAAATACTTGTATTTTAACTTAGATTTTGAATGTCTGACTATGAACACTATATAAAATTCTTGTTTTTGACTTAGCATATTAAGCCTGTTTGTGTCAATTTTCTTGATTTGATGGTAACAAGCTTTTTTCCCCCTTTTTTTCTCTTTCATCCCTCCTCCCCTTCTCTCCTTGGAATGTTGTCCTGCTTTGCGCTGTGATTGCATGTCACTCGCTGGTGATGATGTCCTGTCACATGGCTTATTGCTGTGATAAATACCATGCCCAATTATCTCTTCCATGTTGCCATGGTTTCCATATTGCTACACTCTTCTATATGTTCGCTTATATGATTTTCCCTCCGAAAGTTCCCATGGTGCACGGTGCTACGCCAGCCACTGTGTCCGCAGCAACAACATCTGCCACAAGTGTTCCCTTCGCTGCAACAGCCACAGCCAACCAGGTTTGCTAATTTACAGCTTTGTTTCTTAAAAAACAACTCTAATAGGGCTCAATCCAACAGCCCTTACGCACGTGGATTTCCCATTGAAGTCAGTGGGAATCGTGTGTACGTGAGGGCTGTAGAGGGTGCTTTAATAAGCATGGGGTTTCAAAGATACCTCTTGTTGGCCTACACATTCTCTCTATGATGAGCAGCAGAATGCTTTTATGCCATTTATAAGTGCTCCAAAGTTGTCGCAGCTCCATTTCTGAAGCTACTAAAATGATATTTACACAAGCAATTCTCAATTGGTTTCACCCAATCGTGCAGGTATTTTGACCAATCAAAAATAGAAGCCATTTTAAGGTTTTTATTTAAAACATTTGGTATATACAGTTTCTTAGTTCTTGCCTAAATGATTAATAGAAAGTAAAATATTTAAATGTATTACATATGCCACAAATGACCACTCTTGTAAATAAGTTTGTTATAAATTCGTTATAATCTGAATCACTTAATAAGCAGATTCAAAATAAATTGTTTGCATATAGCATTTCTAAGCTTTTATTCTCAATGCTTTCAGTGAAAGAAAAATCCTAAGTGCTCTTATTTTTATAATTACCCTGCATAAATGTTGGAGATTTATGAAGGAAAAGAAAAGAAATTAAGTATGGCAAATTGACAATCATTATGTATTCCATGCAAGTTTATTGCAGGATACTTTTAAGTGAAAGGGATTTGTTTCATAAATTTAAATTTTATGATATACAATAATAACTATTTAAAAATAAATGATGATTTAAAATATTTAAAATTTAAAAATTGACATTTATTCACCCAGCATTTTCTGATTCTACTTAAAAATATTTTCTAGAAAATACTGGTTGATTTCAAGTTTCATTTATGTAGATTTGGGCTTCAGTAGAGTTGACAGTGTATGAAAAACATAGAGCCAAGCTACATTTCAGATAATCCACAGATGAAGATTAAATGTAGCCAAATGAATCTCAAAAGTATCAGATGAGGATCAACATGTTCCCCCTTGGGAAGGGAAGACCAATTAAGACATCGATTTGTTGTTATTACTGTGAGGAGTAGCCACCCTTGTTCTACAATACATCACGTACTGTTGATGAAGAACATTCAGCTATTAGTACAACATTAAAAACTTTCAAAATCAGAATACAAAAATGAATTTAACGTTTCAGTCAAGCTTTAAACATTTCTGGGCAAAGAATCATTAATTTTTCAGAAGCTTGTCAAAATAGCGCTGGGTTTACGTGAACACGTCAGACTCATTTACAAGAATGCTAGATTGTGCATATGTGGCATGTTAATAAGTAATCTTTGGTAGAACTATTGTGATGGATTCAATACATCCATCTATGGTGCAAATCAATGATAAAGAACTCTCATGCGTCTACCATGTATGACTGTAGAATTGCTGGTGTAAGCAGAACTATAGCAGAGCAAATTTCAACATGCCCTTGGCCACCTGGGTTGTAGGGGACACTTTACTTTTTGCATTGTGCTGTGACCATTTCATGCATAATCTTGGGTCTTCATACTATTTGACAACCAAAAGAAAGAAAAGGGAATGGATATATATATACACACATATATTATATCTACATATACATACATATGTATATGCCTACAGTACATTAGCAATGCTGGAAATAGCTGATGCCACAAAATGCAGCCTGCATGCATGCAGAAGTTTATAGCTGGCCCTTCATCTGCATCGATTGGTGTTGAAGGTCCTTGGTATGTTTCGACAGCCCCATCCTTGATGCTTCTACACTGTTGGGTGCAACATCCTGTCCTGCAGCAGCAGGAAAAATGGTATGAGAAGCTTCATTATGCTTGGAGCACATTTTCGTGCCATTTGCCAATGCTGTAAAATTGTGTAAAAATGTCAGCTGAGAACTGGAAGTAAAACAGGGACATACTAATATACACGCCAGACTGTGGATTGTAGTATGTTGAATTAGCCTAAGATGTCTAAATTGAAAAAACAGCAACAAAATGCCTTTGTGTATGTGATTTCATTATTCTCCCAACAACATTGCTGAAATGGGATTAGTATCATTTTATAGAAGAGACTTAAGCATAGAGTAATGAGTTGCTTTGCTCGGGGTCACACAGCCAGTAAATGGATCTCTGGGGGTAGCACCCGTGTCATCAGTCCTCTGACAGTCTCAATCTATTGTGCTGCCTCTCTCAGGTTAGCAGCCATTAATTTCAGGTTGAAGAATCAAGCTACAAATTTGAAGTTCTTAACTTTGGGAACTATTGAAATAAGTCAACTCTATATTGGTTTCTTACTGTATTTTCTCTCAAGTTCTCTAATTCTCTTGCCCATTTAAAATACAATAAAAGGTGCCACCAGGATTCAGAAATATGTTCTGAAGTAAACTTAGGCTCTTACCTAGTTCTTTTGAATTACTGCTTTATAATTCTTACCTGGTATTTTTAATTTGGAAAAAAAAAGTTAGACACCCTAATTTGAACGAAAATGTTAGAAATTTGGTTGCACAAAAATAGGCAAGACATTTGCTTATCTGATTTCTGGATGATTACTAAGTAACTGAAACCACGGGGGTGTGTGTGTGTGTGTGTGTGTAGGCCAACAAAAAGGGCTTCTTTCAATTACTGCTCTGCATGAATTTTTGATAGTTTTACTTATTTCCTAAAAGCTGGTAACATTTATAGAATAGTATTTAACATGAAGATTTTAAAGTTAGTTGCTACTTTGGCATTTAAGTTTACATTAACTTACTGTTATGTTGACCAGATAAGGACTATCACCTCACAGCTGAATTTCACTTTTCTTTAAAAATGTAATATTAAAATGTTTTCATCTCTCAATTGTTGGCTTGCTTGCATGGATCATTCATTAAATAATTTTTTATTTGCTAGATACCCATAATATCTGCCGAACATCTGACTAGCCACAAGTATGTTACCCAGATGTAGAATTTTCATCACTAAACAGTAAGTTCATTATGTAATATATAGTCACATATTTGTGGTGGTTTTTTTTAAGATAGCAAACATATACTGCACTTAAAATTTTGCAAAATCTCTGAGAAAATATATACAGATCACATTTTTATCTTAAATGGGTTGTGAGGAATTTTATCAGACATATTTATAACAAATATGTTACTATCACTTAAATATACAAAGTACCAAGAGAAAATAAATTGTTTAAATTTCTGATTAGAGATAAACACAAGCATAAAGAAAATGTATGACCAAAAAGTAATCAGAAGGTGTAGATCAAGGGTTGGCAAACTTTCTTATAGGGTCAGACAGTAAGTATTTTTGCTGTGTGGGCCATATTATTTCTGTTGCAGCTACTCTCCTCTGCCATTGTATCATGAAAGCAGCCAGAGACCACATGTAAACAAATGAGTGTGGCTGTGTTCCAGTAAAACTTTATTTACAAAAACAGGCCGTACATCACATTTGGCCCACAGGCAGTAGTTTGGCTGACCTCTGGTGTAGATTATCACTTATTTTTTTTTTTTTCATTCTTTGGCTAAACCTTAAATGGGACTATGTACTTACTTCATCCCATGCACCACCATACACAGAGGCATTAGAATGTAACGAGTTTGGCTAAGCATGGTGGCTCACACTTGTAATCCAAGCACTTTGGGAGGCCAAGGTGGGTGGATTGCTTGAGCCCGGGAATTTAAGACTAGCCTGGGCAACATGGTCAAACCCTGTCCTACAAAAAATACAAAAAACTCAGCTGGGTATGGTAGCACACTCTGTAGTTCCAGCTACTAGGGAGGCTACAGTGGGAGGATCACTTGAGCCCAGGAGGTTGAGGCTGCAATGAGCTGTGATTGCGCCACTGCACTCCAGCCTGGGCAACAGAGCAAGACCTGTCTCAAAAAAAAAAAATTGTAATGAGTCTGACTTTAAATAAATATATACACATAATCAAATATATGTGTACACACAAATCCACGTATTCAAATGAATCTTAGGTATTTTAAAGTAGTTACCTCAGAGGATCATATAATTCTGAAAATGTTGCAACATTTTAAAAATGGTTTGAAAGTCCTGTATTTTGTCTTTAAAAAGTCTTGTATTTTGTCTTTAAAAACACTGTCTTAAATACTTAAAAAGGTGCCCATTTTTCATCCATAGGAATATGTTTTGTCCAGTATGCATGCATTCAAGTTATAACATGTGCTCAGATGCTTGTTAGGTATTTATTTTTATATTTAGAAAAAGACATTACATTTAAAACTGAAATTGGTTAAGACCATTCTTTGTTGCTTCCTTTATTTGTTTATTAACATATTTACAAATGAGTTTTTGGTGCTACTTTGTGTTAGTTACCATGGCAAGGAGATAAAGGTAAATAGACAACAAGATAAAGATGTAAGGAATTTCAGAATAATATAGTAAAATAAGAGAGGTTTGAAGAAATTTCTTAGAGCAAAGACGAAAGAGCAACTGTTCCCAACAGGATCCGTAAACAAATGAATGTGGAGAATGAAGGTGTTGTTCTAAAGAGAATGGAGGTGTAAAGGCCTTGTAAAAGAAGGACAGTGTGCCAAGTTGGGAAACGATGGTGGCTGAGAACCAACTCAGAAACTCTTGTGATGTTAATCTGTAGCAAAGCTGGACAAAGTCACGGACAAAGTCAAAGCCCATGCAAGAAAGGAAAATAGGCAGAATTCAGTAGCCATTTAAGAAAGAAATGATAGGCTCAACTGGAGAAGTACTGCCAAAGACATGCTGCAATCGTGAATTATTAAAATTGATTTTTGTCTATTTCATAAGTTTTCTCAAAGCAGTTCTGATAAAAAGGTTCAGATTCTGAATAGCCACAATTGTAGAAGAGGAGGCATTACTTCGTAGTGTTGTAGGTTTAGAAGAAGAGTTTTTTTGACATGCCAAAAAAATCTGTTTCAAGCTCTTATAGTCAATTAGGTGTGTTTGGTATGTATCTATTTAACTATATTCTGTTTCTTAGCAATAATCCAGGTTAAAAAAATTTCTAAAAATAATTAGCAAACCAGTAGTTTTGTCTGTATTGAAGCTAAGCTTTTAATGGTCTGTTCATTTAACAAATGATTGCTCATCTTCATGAGGAGTTGCAACATTTAAACTGGTTTTTGAGTCACTAGATTATGATTTCTTTCATTTTCAAGGTTGTCTTGTGAAGCATACTTTTAATATATGTAAAGATTCCCTGCTGAGGATAAATTTCATGTAAAAACTGGAACTGTTAATCTACAAGTACATTGTAATGTCTATTACAACTTAATTCATGAGTAATAATTCTGTAATTCTAAAAGAATGATTTTAATTTTCTTAGTTTTCGGAGAAAAAAGTTCAACAAACTGAATTATCCAAAGCCATCACTTAAAGAATCATTCTTTTTTTTTTTTCAAACATGCATTATGCTAATCAAGCACCCAAAAAGAATAAATCTTGTTTAATAGAACATATTAGATGAATTTTAATTTTGTATGCCAGACCTTTACTCTTGAAACCTTATTAAACTTCAGAAAAGGAGTAAGTTTAAATTCTGCGCTACAACAATTGTGCTAAAAAAGAGCTCTATATTAGGCCCCTTAATTCTGCAAATGTATTTTATACTTTTAGTTTAGGATTGGTAAATTTTTGAGCACATTCTACAGTTTTATTAAATTGTACATGTTATTTCATTTGTGTAGAGATGATAGACAAATTTTTATCTGTCTACTCTTGTAAAATGGTTGTTTTTATATGAAGATATAATAACGTGAATATACTGGTTAATCAAAAAGAAAATTTTCATATTAAATGTATATTAGAAAATGCTTTTAGATATTATCTGTTCTAACGAAGCTTATCTCTTTTTCCCTTGTAGATCATGCTAAAGAGGAAAGGACAGTGTGCTTGGTTAGAATAAAGGACGAGGTCATTAGCCATATTGTATATATCGTCAAGCAACATACACAAAAGTTCCTCAGCCACAAGACATCCACATATTGCATGTTAACCAGAAGAAAAGACAACATGGAAATCCACTGCACACTGTTGCCTATACACTTTGTACATTTAATTGATATTTGTGCTGAGGTGATATTCCTGTCTAAAAGAACAACATTGTCTTTCTTTTCTAGCACAGAGTTATGCATTCAAAGATGCATACCTAATTAGTTTCCTATATATTCATGCCATCTTGAAAAGACAGACTATGGTGTAACCATGATTCTATTATGTATTGGTACGTCTGTAGACCAAGATATAATTTTTTAAAAATAAGTTTATTTCTTTCAAGGTTTACAAATAACAAAGGTGCACCTTGTATTTAAAATTGCCATTATAGATGAGAGCGTGCATGCACAGTCATTTTTGTTTAAGAGTAATATTTTTAATGTAATAGATTGTAAGACGTGGTGAGGGAGGGATCTGACAGAGATGAATGTGCCAAGCAAAACCACAACTGTGTATATTTTAAAGCACATCATGGCTTTAAGTACCATGTTGTTAAGGATTCTCATGAAGTGCCATAGACTGTACATCAAATTAGAGTATTATTTCTTCAGTGTTATTGTTTTCAGAGCCACATTTTGTTGTTGCATATTTGCTAGTACTAATCAGTCAAAGGGCACCATTTTTTTTTTTTTTTTTTTTTGAAACCAAAGCTGTCTCAGAAATGGCCAATTTAACTTTACAGTAACAATAGACAGCACAACACAAACTCTCTCAATACAGATAAACTCACACATACTGGAGATATATATATAATAGATATATATAAAATTATTTTAATGCATTGTAGTGTAATATTTATGCATATGATACTGTATAACATGTTATTCAAAAGGGATTGCCATTTCTGAGACACAGTAACAAAAAATGTTTGAGGAAATTATTTTGCTTCTATTTATAGCCTCTGTCAAAAGTCAAAAGACTATAAATGCTTTGCAAAAATGGTTTCACGTTTGCTTAAATGCTTCATCACAGTCACATTCAAAATAGTGACTCTAAACAAAGAAGGAAAGCAGCACTGTCATCAGATGCATGATAAACCAAAATATGAAAATGGGAAATGTTTAATTAACCTAGTAATTGGGTGGGTTAAGTACATGGGTGAATTTTATATGTGATTTTTGTTTTGTTCAGATTAACTGCTTATAGCCTTAGAAAGCCTTTTACAAAATTTAAAAAAATAGATGTGCATTCAGTTTTTAAGAATGGAATCATCCAAAGGAATTCCTTTTTTTGAGGTTTGGATGTTGCAGCTAGTAAAGGATATTTTTGCTCTGTTCAGCAGTTCTAAAAATTGCTGAAGTAGGGGCCAGGTCACTGGTAGTTATAGTATGGAATGGGAGAAGTGAAAGTTCAGTTATAGAACTTTCCATACTTCCAAGTTTACTGCAAGTTTTTATGCTTGAGAGAGATGCTTTCTAATATAAGACTGATGTGTTGATTTTACTGATTGTACTGTACATCTATTAAAGCCTTAGATTATTACATTACGGGTTGGAACCCATACCAATGTAATTTCAATCGTGTTAAGAAAGTAATGGTGACTTCACATGTTATTGTAGTTAGTTACATTATAGAATATTACTTATTTTTCTTGTTAAAATGTAGTTTTTCATTTCCTACATTTATTAGATTTTCATTTTCTATTAACAATTGAATACCATTTCAGTTTATAGACTATTGTTTTATTAGATTTTACCGATGAATTTTTCAAAATACAAAAAAAAGTAGTTTTTCCTTCATAACATACTCAGTTTTGAATTACATGTAGTGTCATATGAATATTCGTATTGTTAACTAAATGATTTATATTTTACTGATTTAATATTACAGTGTAAGAATGTCAGTCATTGTTAGTTCTTGTCTAGTTTTCATTAAAAGAACAAAGATCTTTTATATGGATATCTTATAAATATATAATCATTGCTAAGTAAGAAGTTAAGTTGTTGCCATCGCAACAATCCTGGCAGACAATTGAGTAATATTTTGATGATTTATTTTGTTTGTAATTAGTTATTATAAGAAGATCTAGATCCTAGATATTAGAATAAAATTTATTTTCTACTGTATCCATTTCAAATGTTAAAATATTGTTTAATATTTTTGAAATCCCTGAGTATCAGGCCTTGTTATAAATAAGCTGCATAATCAATAAATAGAACAAGGGACTTTTTGTTGATAATCCAAATACTCAAAGTTTACGTAATGAAAATTATAGCGTGTGTGCAAACTCTTGAGGGTTGATTATGCTGCAATTTAGCATGTTGGAACGTCCAGAGAGAAGGTTGACTTTTTGCACTTCTGTATATAGTCAAAAGAGAGAAACCTGTATAATAGTAAGATCTTATTTTGAATAAAAACGTCTATAATTACAAGGAGTTTTGTTAAGGCTAATACAATGACAGACTGAGCAAAATTGCTTGCAAAAGTGGCACAGAGTTAGCACTCCATACCCCTTCAAACATGTTGCTTTGCTTTCTTGTGGACAGCTTGTAGTTTGCCAGGATTTTTTCAGCTGGAAAGATACGCCATCCTTTCAAACCCTCATGACTGACAAAAGCTCCATGGGGCCAAATCTGCCTGAAGATCATTACCAAAAATAGCAGGTACTTCTACCATTAAGGTGAAATCATGGATCAGATATTCCTTACATTTTTCAAAACTACTGCATGTTTAAAACTTCAACAAAAAAAGAGAGAAAGAACTATACTAAGAACATATATTATTCAGATCAGTTTCTGCCAATTTCAGTGGTTTATTGTTCACAAAAAAATCTTCAAAACAAGTATTGACTTTCACAAAATTTAAATCATAAACAGGCAAACCAAACAGCACACTGTAGCTATAGTTGTTATGTGATTGTTTTTTAATTGCTGTAGGATCCTGTTCTTTCAGCAGGTGAAAAATAAAATGCAGTTCAAATTTCACGGTTTTAATTTTCAACTCAGAAGTACTCAAAAATGCAAAATGTGATAATGGGCACTTGTTAAAAGAATTAGTGTATCCAGCCTTCACTCCAGCTGGTTAAAAATGTTGCACTTATGAGCAACCCTACCACTTTAATCTGCTGAAAGGACAAATGTGCTTGGTTTTACTATTATGTAATCACAACTTACTTTCTGCTTGTAGTTGCTTAAAATTATGTATTTTGTCTTGGGCTGCAATTTGTTTTATGCTTATTTTATTATTACTGCAGTAGTTGACTTTGCTGTATGGAAAAATAAAGTGAAATTGCCCTAATAAAACTTCTCTTTCTTAAGTATATTTGTGTATCTGAGATTGAATACTAAGTCATTTTTGTGTGTTTCATGTATTCATGCATATGTATCTTTACAAACATATTGATGTACAAATTTGTTACCTGGTTTTAACTGATTGCAACTGCGAGGAAGGCATTTGTTGTCTTTCTCACTAATCATCCTTTGATACTGAGAGGGAGAATCTAAATCAAGATATATTGCCCTCCTGTGCCCAATGTTTTCTGAAATTCTTGCCTTCCCCTGTCTGACACTTTAAGTGCCGACTGAAATAGTTTTAAGTGTTGGGGCGAAAAACGGTAAGAAAAAAATTATACATTATAGATCATGATCTTTTATTAAAGAAATGTTTGTTATTTGCCTGACTGCTGCGTCAGCTGATTAGGACTGGAAATCAGGCAGTCCAAGAGAGATGATGGCACTGTATTCAGAGGGATAAAAGAATTTATGCATATGATCTATGAGGCAGGCCATGATATTACTCCTGAGGGGTGTGTGTGTGTGTGTGAATTTCTTAAACGGTGGGTTAAAAATTTTGTTGAAGTGGGGCCTGGCATCACATGTAAGCTTTGCAGTTTCTACAGACAGCCAGTGAATGCCAGAGTTTCAACATGAAGAACGTGCACATTGTATCATTTAGTTCTACTTTATGCTGACTGCCACTTGGTATTTGGTCAAGAGTTAAAAATGCTCATTTGTAGGTTGATGCCTTTTTTCCTAAAATTTATTGTGATAAAAATAGGTGCATTATTCCTAATCAATACAGTTCTGTTACTGGTTGAGTTCTAAAGGACAATTCTGTTATTTTCAGTAGGTCCAACTGTTCTGGGTGCCACTTGTCAAAAAGAGAAGGGCTGCCCTGAAGATGATTGTCTAAAGCAGGAGTTCACAGCCTTTTTTGAGTAATATCAAGACATCTGGCTCTTTCCAGTTAGTGATATTTTGGAAATCTTTTCATTGAAAAAAATGCATAACTAAAAGTCCTTGTAACTTTTGCAGTACTTTAAATGAAACTGTATTTTGTTAATCACAACAGCATATACATGCATCTGAAAAATTATTTTCAGAAGAGTTATTATTACAACGTCCACTAGGGGTCCTCAGCTCACAGAATGGGACTCTTAGAAGTCATTCGTTTTTCATTTGGAGAACAAAATCATTTGCTAGAGCTATTACTTCATCACATACCCTTGGTACTCATGGAATTTAAACTTTGGAATGACACTAAAGGTCAGTGATGTGGCAATTTATTATTTCACTGAGACATACTTTGGAATGTATGAATGCTTTCATACAGGAAGTAGTCACTAAAGCACTGGGGGAGACATTGCAGTGGTCGAGGAACAGGTCAAAAATCAGAACACCTGGAATCATGTCTCAGCTCCTTGACCTTGGCAAATTACTTCTCTGACTCAGTTTCCACTTTAATAAAATAAGTACAAGAATATAAATACTGCACCATTGTTGAGTGGTTTCCAGACTTTGCTGCAAACTGGAATTATCGCAGGGATTTTTTGTTTGTTTGTTTGTTTGTTTGTTTGTTTGTTTTGAGAGACCGAGTCTTGCTCTGTGGCCCAGGCTGGAGTGTAGTGGCGCGATCTTGGCTCACTCCAAGTTCCGCCTCCTAGGTTCACGCCATTCTCCCGCCTCAGCCTCCCAAGTAGCTGGGACTACAGGCGCCCGCCACCACGCTCGGCTAATTTTTTGTATTTTTAGTAGAGACGGGGTTTTGATACTTTTAAAATAAAACTCAATAAAAGTATCGATACTTTTAAAAGATCCCCCAGATAACTGGTTCCTACCTGCACACATTCTGGTTTAATGACTATGAAGGAAAGAACTGGGTTAATACATAAAAAGAGCCTAGAAAGGTGCTTGGTTTATAGCAAGTAATTGATACATGTTAACTATGATTGCTATTTTATCCATTTTAAAAATCACTCCACTTATTCTTCAACTTTTTATCCTGGTTCTTGGATTACACATCCCTTTCAAAGTAGCCAGGTACACACACTCTCCATTCATTTGTATTATCTGTAATTTTATCTTTCATGTTTAGCAATGAAACTGTCTTGTAATTTACCACCACCACAAGACCTGCTGTTACTTCATTTGTACTATTTCAAAAACAGAATCAAGTACATTTTTATTAACTCTTAAAATTTTGTATAATTCTTATTTCAATTTGATATGGTCAATCTGAAAATTTTGTATACTTCTTATTTCAATTTGATATGGTCACAGACAACACCTAGCCCATTTACACCCAATATGAAGGTAACCATTTAGGCGTATCTAAGCTTAACTCTTTGAATCCCCCTTCAAATATTTTAACTGTGTTCAAGATCAAGTAATAGAATGAATGCATTATGAAAATGGTACCATTAAATAATGTATTTTAAATATTTTTATTGTATTTATCAAAATAATACTTGTAGTAACATTTCAGTGACACTAGTATATTTCCGTAACATGTTTCATCATAGGTTTATTTTGAATGCTTAAATTAATACTATCTCAAACATATTAGAATCTGGTTATATACTGTACATGATGCTAGGCTCTGAGATGCAAGGATCAACGGCAAGAACCTTTCAGTATAATGACGAAAACAAAATATGTAGAGTATGTAATTCCATCTGTATAGACACTGATCTAGTATTTCCCTCCTCCCTCACTAGTCCAAATCTCTATACCACAAAATAATTTAGAATAAAATTAAATAAAAACTACATTCTCTTCTGGAGTACAATGATATGACTACCCTACTTACTGTCTAACTCACTTTATCCTTAAAAATTAACTTGAATATTGAAAAAATATTTTTTAATAAACATGTTCATTGCAGCATTTTTATAATGGCAAAATCCTGGTCTCAATACTTAGGAAATGTTTCAATACTTAGGAAATAATTAAGTGAAGTATCATACAGTGTTATATATTTATAAAGCATTTTATTCAAAAATGAGTTAATCACATAGGAAAGTAATTTTAGTGGTAAGATAATAGGAGACTTTAATTGTCTGGCTTTTCAGAGATTTCTAGTTTAGTAAATATTCATTGTTTTTTAAATTTATTTTTTTAAAAATCTTTGAATTATTTACTTTTTTTTCTTAGACCATTTCCCTATTTAGGTGAGTCAGTTTGTCATCTTCAGAATCTTAAAATGTCCTACAAAACCTCCACTTTACCTATCACTGTTAAGTTGAGAAATTATAGAAAACATCTTGCCAAATCAGTAAAATAAGTTTGCTGTTTTAGTAAAATATGCGTGTTGTTTTAGTGAAAAATAGCGAAAGGATATGAATAAAACTGCTTTTAACTTTTTTTTTAAATTGTTCTTTTTTTTTGAGACAGGGTCTTCCTCTGTTGTCCAGGCTGGTGTGCAGTGGCATAAACACGGCTAACTGCAGTCTCAACCTTCTGGGCTTAAGCAATCCTCCCAGCTCAGCCTCCCAAGTAGCTGGGACTACAGGCATGCACCACCACACCCGGAGCATTTTTTAATTATTTTGTAGAGATGGGGGGTCTTCCTATTTCCCCAGGTGGGTCTTAAACTCCTGGGCTCATGCAATCCACCTTGGCCTCTCAATTTAATTTAATTTAATCAATTAAATAATCTTTTTGTTTTAGGATTATCTCATCACCTTCCCAACTCTTTAAAAGATACTGAGTCACCAAAATCGGTTAATATCCATTATAATTTTACCAAAAAAAAAAAAGGTAACTGTGCAAAATACTTCAGGAGGATTTGCTAATAGGGTAACTATAATAATGTGGGAGATGAGAGCAAGGTGTACTCCAAGAACGTGACATTTGAGCAGAGACCTTGTTAAAGTAAAGGTGGCATAACATTACCTCGGTGGCATACACTCTCCAGCCATCTTTGCTGTTGGATACTGACTCATCCTTCTCACCAAATTAAATGCCACTGCATCAAGAAGTATTATTTTCCCTCCTGACACTATGAAGCATTATTATTTGCTTTTTTTTCATGATGTATTGCTTTTAACTGTATTTCAGTACTCATTTTGTTCTGATATTTCAAATTTGTTTACAGTTTGGAATTGCTCCAAAGACAGGTACGTTCTTGCTAGGAGGAACCAGTCTTACTCATGTCTGTGAAGCACCTAGAGCCTAGCATCAAGTTTTTATTTAGTAGGAACTGGCTGATTGTATACAGGAATTTTTATTAAATCTGTCTTCTAGCCTTGATGGAAAAGGCAGATGAGGAACATTCTATCACACTCTACTTTTCAGATTGTAAAAACAATGCAAACACAGTATCTAGAAAGGTTGATTGACTCAATATCTTCCATTCTTTGAAAATTAGTCTGGAAAAGTGAACTGGTATTTTCCAGCCCACACTGCCCCTAAACCCCCAAAAGCCCAAACTATACCACCAAATACAGTATTTTAGAATGTGTTTAATTAAAACTTCCCTCACTTGAATACAAAGATGTGATTACCTAACTCGCTGTCTATGGAGAGAAGGATGTGTGGGAAGGAATATTCTGGTATGAATGGTATACATTATGAACATTTTCTTATAAAGCATCTGTGGTGAAAGAACATACCTTTACATTCTCTCTGCATCCCTTAAAATATTTCTAATTCTGAACTTATGAATCTCTTGCCTTGCATTCAAATGCCTTTCCTTACCATCTGCTGAACTGTTTATTTATGTTTTGGTTTCTTTCCCTTGGCACCTCAAACCTGTGCTAATTAGCATCAACAGCAGAGCATAGGAGGAACATAAGCCATCCACTTGTGAACAAATTATAAGAACTGCAGTGGACACTGATTCGTACAGAATATATACTTACAGTTGAATGCTTTTTAACATATTCATCTTGCTTTAATTAGTTGTGTGTATTTTTCTTTCATCCTGTTACCTTTATATTATTTCATAGGGCTCGAAGCTCTGATCTCTATTTAGGCTATCTTAGCTCCCAGGAGAACCCTCATTATGAAAATGTGTATCGAACAGTTACTTCATTTGATAAGGGGCTCTGAGAAGCCACTATATTCTCCTACAATTTCCCACTTGTTCGTAGCTAATTAACAATTGCTGAGTTAGACATGAATTTAAAAATTCATAGTTAATGAGATTTAAAAACCTTAAGGAGACTTTATTGAAAAGTGACTTAAATTCATGTTAATTTCTTTCTTCCCTCCTTTCATCCCTCTTCTACCCCCTCTTCATTCTTTTGTTTTCTCTGTTCTCTTAAGAATTTACAGAACACTAATCTGCTAAGCACTGTGGTAGACAGATTAATCCAAAAAAGCGTGTGCTCAAAGAATCCAGTGAAGAGTGGGCAAGATATACGTGTCAACAACTAGTTAAAATACAAACTGATAACTGATATGCTAAAAGACTGCCTAATGTTATGGGAAAAGAGAAAGGCCACTGATTCCTAAGGAGCAATGGAAGAGAAGGAGCCCAGAAGATAGGTCTGTTTGTCGGAACACAAATTTCCCCAAATTCACAGTTTTTCCCCTGGTTTTCAGTGTCATGCAACTTTCTAAAAGCATTATCATGTTTATGAGGATAAGGAGAATATTACTATATGCCTCCTATAATTGCACAGTAACCAGACCTTAAGTTGGTTAAGACAAAATATGATAATCACCCGCATTTTGGTCCTACAAACTCTAATGATACTGTGTCTTTAACTTGAATTGATTGGATGTGTTGGTATAATGTGGATATCTTTTGAAATTTGAAATTCTTTCATTTGTTATCAAGTTCTTACCCACCACATGCATATGTATATGATGGAAATATTTTATATAAGTAAAATTATTGAAATAGTTGCCTCATTGCATTTTTTTCAAGACACCAAAAGATAAAATCAATGTATTAGTTTATTTATTAGTCTTGTTTCAAAAACAAATAGATAAGGATGGACAAATAAACTAGTTCTCCACAAAATTCAGAAATTTAGAACTCAATTTAGTCAGGTTTTTTTTTTTTTTTTTTTTTTTTTTTTTTTTGACAGAGTCTTGCTCTGTCGCCCAGGCTGGAGTGCCGTGGTGCCATCTCGGCTCATTGCAACCTCCACCTCCCGTGTTACAGTGATTCTCCTGCCTCAGCCTGCCGGATAGCTGGGACTATAGGCACGTGCCACCACACCCGGCTAATTTTTGTATTTTTAGTAGAGACGGGATTTCACCATGTTGGCCAGACTGGTCTTGAACTCCTGACCTCAGGTGATCCACCCACCTCAGCCTCCCAAAGTGCTGGGATTACAGGTTTGAGCCACTACGCTAGTTATTAGTATTACCATTTTAAAAGTTTTCCTCCAGATTTGCTATCAGTATAAAACAGACTGATTCTAATTTATGTTGTTTTCCTTCTCTTGCTCGCCCTCTGGTGGAGCTTCCTGTAACCCTAAAATGACGAAAACTCTGGGCAGTCACCGTTTTACTCGCGTCATCTCCCCAAATACAAATAACTTGCTCTCTAATGATTCAAAACACTTAAACAAACTAATCAATTATTTTTTTATTTTAAGAGTTTCTAAAAATAGTACATTCTTAAATTACTAGAGCCTAACACTTTGGATTTTACAAAAAGATCTACTGATTACTTTGAGCTAAGTATGTGCTAGCACTAGACATAAACAGATGAAACGAGTAAGGTAATGTTGCTGCTCTGGTGGAGGCTATGGTTCCCTTGGGGAGAAAGGCACAAGGCAGTAACATGTAAGACCTAGGAGTATTGAGGGGGTAGAGTGTTCGGTGGGGTCCAGCAGTAAATCTAGCTTGAGGTGATGTGAGAAGTTCTCCTTAAGGAGGTGACAACAAGATGAGCAGTTGTATTTAGGAAAAGAGGAAGGAACGTTATCCCAGGCAGAGGAGGCCACCTTACTAAGGCACAGAGGAAACAAATACAAGACCTGAGTGGAAGGCATCAACAAAGTTGTTACCATTATCACATAAAATGAGAGGCTGAGAGGGCCAGATGAAGACACTGATGGTTTAGACTGGTATGGGATTATGGAGATCTAATGGGCCTCAATAGAAAGTTTTCACTTTCAGGAGGCAGCTATGGACAGATGGATTATTCTGCTTGCTGCTGACAGAGGATTTGTGAAGGGAAAATTGCACACAAGGAAACCAGCTGTTGGATAAGAGACAACATGGTGGCAAATTGGAATAATAAGTACAGGGACTGTATTACTTAGGGTCCTCTGGGAAGTAGATGCCAAGATGGATCAAAAATGCAAGAGACTTAGTGGGGAAGGAGCCACAGAAATTAAAAGGAGATGTCGAACCGTCCTGTAGACCTGACACCTATGAAGGAAAGGGCACTAGGGTAGAAACATTTTCAAACTGAAGCACAATTCCAGGAAAGTTTCAGCCGAGTCAACAATCTCCAAGCCAAAATAGCTCATTAAAGGAATCCTGATTTTTCTGTTATAGGTCTTCATTAATAGGAGTAGGTATTTGCAACACAACAACAAAGGGCAAATAAACCGAATTTATGAAGAATTTCTGGAAATATGTTTTTGAAAAGACTGACGCCCCATTAGGAAAAAGGGCAAGGGGCTTATACAGGTACTTTATAAAAGAGAATATTCAACACAAGTTAAAAACCAAATGAAATGCCTCTACTCACTCCATCCCAATTGCCAAGATAAGAAAGTGTCCGTATCAGGTGTTGGTGAAGATGTGAAGTAAATGAAACACCATGTACTTCTGGGTAGAGTTCAAATTGGTAAAACCACGTTATTAAAATATATTGGTGTTATTGAAGTTGAAGACCTATAACCTATGAGCTAGCAAATTCATTCTTAGATTTATATCCAACAGAAATGCCTGTATATGCACCAAAAGACTTGGACAAAAATGCTTATATTAGAATTAGAAACAGCTCCACATCAGAAACAACCCAAAAGTTCATCAAGAATACTTTGATTCAAAAAATGGTTATATGTTCATAAAATTGGATCATATTAATCAAGGAAGATGCATAAATCACAGCAAAAGGCAAAACTAAACTATAGTATTTAAAAATGTATACTCAGGGGTTAAACTGTAACAGGAGCAAAGATGTGAAATGTAATACAAAAGGGGCAATGAGGATTTTCTGAAACATGTTGGCAGTGTTCTATTTCTTTATCTGAGTGGTGGTTACATGAGTGCCCATCTTTCCATAATACATTAAGCTGCACATTTGTATACGATATACCTTTTGTATTTACTTGCTATGTTTTATAATGCAAAGATTTTTTAAAGGGACAAAATATTTTCCCAAAAGGGTAACTTATAAGATAAATTCAGAAGAAAATATTAATATTTCCTAACATGCAAGGCTTATGCTAGGAAACTAGGAGGTAATTTTTACAGATACCCATGTAAAATACACAGATTTTTTTTCTGAAAAAATGAAACAAAATAATTTTTAAGTCGTAGAATTTTTTTTTTTACTGAAAAGTTTCAGTAAATGAAAGATTAGTGTAGCAAGGAATATTTTGCATTAGATTATGCTTTAAATTTATATGTAGCCAAGGGTAGGAAAGTGTATTCTTCCTCAATTTGACTATTCCTCAACTACCTAATTCGTATCACAAGTGGGACAGCAGAAAGAAAACTTAGAAGAATGGGCAGAATAATACAAACCACAACAACAAATCATTTGTCAAAACTGTGTTCTCCATATCCATGAAAAGTGAGGTCTCCAACTAATTTCATTTTTTCTGTAATCCAGATAACAATAACCATGCTACTTATGAAACATGGGGTGAAATTAAATTCTTCATATTCAGAGATATGTATAATGTTTTGCCTTTAAAAATATCAAATACACGTATTTGGACCATGCTAAGGTTTACGTATATAACAATTAGTAATTTAGAGTAAAAATCCTATGGCCATGTTTATCCCTAAAAATTTGTTTGCCGAGATTATCGTCTCAATAAAACAAATGTTTCTTCTTGTTTCTTTGCACTTAATTTCTACTTAACCAACTGCAGGAACTGTGGGCAATGTGTATTTCCAGCAGATGTCAGTGTTGGCGTTTGATGTAATCTAGAAATTCCTCCAAACCTGAGGCCTTACCCTGAAGATGACCAGAGTACAGTGCAGATTGCTGTGAAATGTGAAAAGGCATTCTGGAGAATTCTGTTCTCTTGGGCAATATTTTCTTATGAAATATATTGTTATAGGTTAGGAAATAGACATGAGGTCTTCAGCAGTATTCTCCCATCTCTGAGATTGCATTTCTTCTGATTATACATTAATTACCTGCATTTATTATTCCTCTTGCTCCAAAAAGTATATTCACTACCTATTACTGTCTCTGAATTTGTTCCCAGAATAAAGTTTTTTTTTTGCCTTGAAGAATTTCAATGCGTTTATACAAAAAAAAAAAAATTAGCATTTACTGGGTATCAAAGAAATAGGATAGTCTAGCTGCCCTAAAGAAATTCTTATAATGATAGAGTTGAGTTCTGTCACAAGGTACTAAGAACACACAGAAGAAATACATGTAAGGCACTTAGTGCAGTATGTGGCACATAGTAGGTCCTCAAAATGTTAGCTATTATTAATGGCTATTTTATCTCATTAGGAATAATGAAGAAACATATTTTAAAAGTTGGCATTGAGTAGAGGTACTCGGATTTTAATTGGGAAAATAAGTGAATTGATTAATTTTTTTCTACCAGTATTTCACTAATTTTGGTATTTGTCTGAAAACTGCTCTATCGCCTAGGAAAGAGAACATGTCAAAACAGCCATTTCAAACAGTTGTCCCTTCTGTGTTTCATGCTATTTGGTTTATATTATGTTCACATATTATCAATGAAGGACCAACTCAGGTTCAAGAGCATATAAAGAGAAAGACAGGCTTAAAGAGCAAAATTTGAGAAAAATCTTCAACCCAGTAACAGTTGGGCTAATTTTTTATCTTGTTCCTGTGCACTTTTTTTTTCTTTTTCTTTTTCTTTTTCTTTTCTTAGATGGAGTCTCACTCTGTCTCCCAGGCTGGAGTGCAATCTCGGCTCACTGCAACCTCTGCCTCCTGGGTTCTAGCGATTCTCCTTCCTCAGCCTCCCAAGTAGCTGGGATTACAGTTGCCCACCACCATGTCCAGGTAACTTCTGTATTTTTAGTAGGGACAGGGTTTCACTGTTGGTTAGGCTGGTCTCCAACTTCTGACCTAAGGTGATCCACCCGCCTCAGCCTCCCAAAGTGCTGGAATTGCAGGCATGAACCACTGAACCTGGCTTGGTTTTTTTTTTTTTTCTTTTTAACCAATTGCAAGAACTGTGGGCAATATGCATTTACAATACTGGGCATGTTCCCAACAACAGAGCTCAAGCAAAGAAAATAAGAGAGGACTTTGTCAATATGAGCCTAGAAGCCAAGATTCCACTTGGAAAGACTGATCACCCAGCAGTCTTTCTTCCCCTCTTATGAAGAGTCGTGACTCTTTTCCTAAGTCAGAACAGCTGAGAATAAAATGCTTTGGCTGAAGGAGAGAATGGGAATCATATCCTTAGCTTTCAAGTTTACTGACAATGACGTCGCCCTCATTGTTAAGCAGGTGAATTCTGGGGCTTATTAATGTTGGGTTGACTGTATATAGTAGGTATTTGTATTTATTTCACTGAAGTGATGTTATTCAGAAAATAAAATGGCATATAAGAGGAAAAACAAGACTTAGAGAAGAAAATCAATTTACAGCAACTGGGTAGATATGCCTTACTTTGATTTTCCAGATAACAAAGTAAAGACATTGACTGAGTTTAATTACTCACATGAAGAGAGAAATATATCACTCTCCCAAAGAAAGCCAAATTTTTATAAGGGAGGAAATTTTGTCAAATGAGGTATTGTATAGGGGCCAGTGAGTTACATAATTAAGAATATTCTCAACAACAATTTTACAGTAGTGTTCCTATGTCAGTCTGATGTATATTTGGATATATAAGGTGACTCTACAAAAGTTTTAAATACAACTTTAAATGCTTTTCTTAGATTCCTTATTTTTCATAATGAGAGTAATATACCCTCTCTACTTCTCTTTTTGACTACATAGCATCTCCTAGCTATATGAACTTGAGTGAATTACTGCCCATGTGTCTTGTACATTCCCTCATGTGCAAAATGGAGACTAATATTAGCGACTTTGTGGTTGGAATTTGAGGAATTAAGAAATTTTCCAAAAGGACCTAATCTCTACTTTTCCATGGTAACACTAAAGATATTAATACAAGCAATAAGTTTCACTTGCCCTGGAAGGATTAAATCAATTCAAGGTGATAGGAAATACTGACAATTAGCTATATGTCCCTTGGTTTAAAATTGGAAACGTGTATTAATTATTATTCAACACATGTAACTTGGTTGGTAGATGTACTCATTCATATAGAGTATGAAATAACACAAGCTAAACTGTTGAATGTTCCAGTTCTGAAAATTGGTATAATTCTAGGGTAGAGAATATGGGATTTATCTTGATTCCCACCCTTGGCTTTGGAACAAATGGTCTGGATAAGAATCCTAGCTTCTCTAAGCCTGGCCTCAGTCTTCCTGGTATAGCATAGGTACAAAATGTACCGTTATTTTTCACTGAAACTGTATTTTCTTTCTATAAAAAGCCCCCATTCTGCTTGAAGAATAAAACAAAAACCAAAAAACAAATATTAAGCCCACCTGATTCTAATCACTCCCAAACAAACATACTAAAATTTAGTGATGGAGTTAGTGATTAAGTTTTCATTGTCCAGCCTACACTGTCATTCTTCTGAGATAACCACATCCTAAAATAATCCCTGGCTGGGATTATTTAACTACATGCAGTTGTGCACACAGTTGCTGCTACAGAGCCCCTTATCTTAGCTAAAGGAACCAACTCCAGGCTTTATCAATCCCTTTCTCATCCAGCTTCTGTACTCTTTCTGCTGGGCACTGAGAAGTCTTAGCTGCTCTCATGCACCCCTCTAGGGTAACCAGAAGTCGTAACATGTCCCTATTACCCTCATAGACTTCTTGATTCCAGTTTTCGCAACTTTTAATGGGAGGGCATTAGCAAGGCTGCCAATCACCAGAGTCTGGAAGGGACTGGGAGTTCATAGGTCTTCTCAACTGTCAAACCATTCCCAGGGGTTCTGAGAAGTCCTATTGCTGCTGCAAAGTCCACCTCACATGTATCCTGGGATGAAGGTGGAAAGCAAGGCATAGAGAACAACCAATGTCCAAATGCTTTCAATTCCCCTCCTCACTTTATGAGAGTTTTATCTGGTGTGCATATGGTTGGAAGTAGGATAAATTTGTTCTGGCTGAACACTGTCACTTCCTAAAGTACCCTTGCATAAACTTTGTTGGAGGTTACATCAAAAAGCTATACATTTAGATCTTTGTTCTCTTATCCCTTTCTGATGCCTCTTTGCTAGGCAAGATAGCTTGTATCTTTTAGCCCGAAAGAACATTTCAAATTATTAACCTAACACATTATTTCTTTCAACTGGGCCAGAATCTGGTGAAGTTGTAATAATGACACCTGTCACATTCACAAATTGAATACCTGCAAAGGCTTTTGTCAGAGGAAAACGTTCTCAAACTTAACTCTATTTGGCATATACTTTAGGATAAAAGCTTCGTAATTTATGGATTACATAAATTCTCCATAAAAAGATGCATATTCTTTTTTTAAAAAAAGCATTCTCAGAACAAGAAGAAGGGACATTATTTTTTTGGTGGCAGCTTTTTTGTATTAAAAAATTATATTTTTAAAATGTACCTGAGCATTTAGAAAAAGAGAGAGAGGAGACTGTAAGTATAAAGGATACAGCCGAGATAGGTAAAAGTCAAACAGGCTTAAAAGTCATATTGCTATGAATATGATATATTCATTCAGAATATGTACTTTTGGAAGCAGAGAAAAAGTATTCCATAGTTTTAGTGCCAGATGAAAAATATAATTGTGCCATAATGATAATTACTATGTACTAGGTCCTTCCATAAACTAGATGCTATACTCCGCTTTTTTTTGAAAATCATTTCTTTGTTGTTGGCCAAAACGTCTTCCATTTTTATTTTCTTCAACTTCTATTTTAGATTCAGGGGATACATATGCAGGTTTGTTACCTGTGAATATCGCATGATGCTGAGGTTTAGGGTAGGAAGGATCCTGTCACCCAGGTACTGAGCATAGTACCCAACAGTTAGTTTTTCAGCTCTTTCACCCCTTTCTCCTTCCCACCCCTAGTAGTTACCAGTATCTGTTGTTCCCATCTTTATGTCCATGATTAACCAATGTTTAGTTCCCACTTACAATTGAGTACACGCAGTGTTTGATTTTTTGTTATTGTGTTAATTCACATAGGATAATGGCATCCAGCTGCGTCCATGTTTGTTTTGTTTTGTTTTGTTTTGTTTTGTTTTGTTTTTAGATGAAGTCTCTCTCTGTTGCCCAGGCTGGAGTGCAGTGGTACGATCTTGGCTCACTGCAACCTCTGCCTCCCAGGCTCAAGCAATCCTCTGCCTCAGCCTCCTGAGTAGATGGGATTACAGGTGCTTGCCACCATGCCCGGCTAAGTTTTGCATTTTTAGTAGAGACGGGGTTTCAAGATCTCGGCCAGGCTGGTCTTGAACTCCTGACCTTGTGATCCACCTGCCTCAGCCTCCCAAAGTGCTGAGATTAACAGGCATGAGCCACCACACCAGGCCAATTTCATTCTTTTATGGCTGTATAGTACTCCATGCTGTATATGTATCACATTTTCTTTCTGCAATTGTTTACTCTGTATATGTGTGTGTTTATACACACACATATATAAACACACTCACATATGTATATGTACAGAATACACACATATATATTGCTGCACAGAAGTTCTTTCGTTTAATTAGGCCCTACTTGCCAATTTTTGTTTTTGTTGCAATTTGCAATTGCTTTTGAGGACATTGTCATAAATTCTTTCCCAATGTCGATGTACAGAATCTGTTTCCTAGGTTTTCTTTTAGAATTCCCACAGTTTGAGGTTTTACATATAAATCTTTAATCCATCCTGAGTTAATTTTTTATGTGATGAAAGGTAGGGGTCCAGTTTCATTCTTTTGCATATGGCTATCCAACTATCACAGCACCATTTATTGAATAGGGAGTCCTTTCTCCATTGCTTGCTTTTGTCAAAGATTAGATGGGATGGCTGTAAGTGTGTGGCTTTATTTCTGGGTTCTCTCTTCTGTTTTATTGCTTTGTCTGTTTTTGGACAAGTACTATGCTGTTTTGGTTAGAGTAGCTTTATAGTATAGTTTTTAGTTGAGTAATGTGATGTCTCCAGTGTTGTTCTTTTTGCTTAGGATTGCTTTGTCTATTCAGGCTCTTTTTTGGTTCTATATGAATTTTAGCATAGGGTTTTTTTTTCCCAATTCTGTGAAAAATGATGTTGGTGGTTTGACAGAAATAGCATGGAATCTGTATGTTGCTTTGGGCAGTTTGGCCATTTTAATGATATTGATTCTTCTTGTCCATGAGCATGGAATATTTTTCCATTTGTTTGTAACATCTATGATTTCTTTTTGCAGTGTTTTGCAGTTCTCATTGTAGAGATCTTTCACTTCCTCGGTTAGATGTATTCTTAGATATTTTGTATGTGTTTGTAACTATTTTAAGTGGCATTTCAGTCTTGATTTGACTCTCAGCTTGGACATTATTAGTGTATAGAAATGCTACTGACTTTTGTACATTGATTTTGTATCCTGTAGCCTTGCTAAAATCGTTTATCAGTTATAATAGCCTTTTGGCAGAGCCCTTAGAGTTTTCTAAGTTTAGAATCATATCATCAGTGAAGAGAGAGGGTTTGACTTCCCCTTTTCCTACTTGGATGCCTTTTGTTTCTCTTGTTCAATTGCTCTGGCTAGGATTTCCAGTATTATGTTCAATAGGAGGAATGAGAATGGGCATCCTTGTTTTGTTTTGGTTCTCAAGGGGAATACCTCCAGCTTTTGCCCATTCAGTATGGTGTTGGCTGTGGGTCTGTGATAGATGGCTTTTATTATTTTAAGGTATGTTCATTCAATGCTGAGTTTTTAAAATGAAGGGATGTTGAATTTTATTAAAAGCCTTTTCTGCACCTATTTAGATGATCAGGTGGTTTTTGTTTTTAGTTCTATTTATGTGGTGAATAACATTTATTGCTTTGCCTATGTTGAATCAACCTTGAATCCCAAGAATGAATTCACTTGATCATAGTGAATTAACTCTTTGGTGTGCTGCTGAATTCAATTTGCTAGTATTTTCCTGAGGATTTTTGTGTCTATATTCATCAGGGATATTGGCCTGTAATTTTCTTTTTTCATTTTGTCTTTGCCTGGTTTTGGTTTCAGGGTAATGCTGGCTTCATAGAATGAGCTAAGGAAGAGTCCTTCCTCCTCAATGTTTTGGAATAGTTTTGGTAGAATTAGTACCAGCTTTTCTTTGTATATCTGGTAGAATTCAACTGTGACTCCATCTGGTCTAGGGCTTTTTGTTGATGGTTGTGGTGGTAGGTTTTTATTTTTTTAATTACTGTCAATTTTGGAACTTGATATTGCTCTGTTCAGTGTTTCAATTTCTTCCTGATTTAATCTTGGGAGATTGTGTGTTTCCAAGAATTTATCCATTTCCTCTAGATTTTCTAGTTTGTGTGCATAGAGGTGTTCATAATAGTCTATCAGGATCTCTTTTTTTCTTCCTAATCCTCTTACACTCATCTGAGGATCTTTTGTATTTCTGTGGGGTTAGTTGTAACGTCACCTTTGCCATTTTTGACTGTGCTTATTTGGATATGCTCTTTTTTTTTCTTTGTTAACCTAGCTAGCTATCTATTGATCTTGTTTATCCTTCCAAAGAACCAGCTTTTAGTTTCCTTGATTCTTTGTATGGATTTTGGGGTATCAATTTCATCAGTTCCACTCTGGATTTAGTTATGTTTTTCTGCTAGCTTTGGGGTTAGTTTGTTCTTGTTTTTCTGATTACTCTAGGCATGATGTTAGATCATTAATTTGAGATCTTTCCAACTTTTTGAGGTAGGCATCTAGAGCTATAAACTTTTCTCTTAACACTGCTTTTACTACATCCCAAATATTTTGTTATGTTGTGTCTCTGTTTTTATTTATTCCAAAATTTTTTAAATTTCTGCCTTGATTTTGTTTACCCAAAAGTCATTCAGGAGCAAGTTGATTAATTTCCATGTAAATGTGTGGTTTTGAGAGATCTTCTTGGTATTGATTTCTATTTTTATTCCACTGCAGTCTGAGAGGATGGTTGGCATGATTTCAATTTTTTTAATTTATTGAGGCTTGGTTTGTGGCTGAACATGTGGTCAATTTTGGAATACGTTCTATGCGCAGATGAGAAAAATGTATATTCTGTGATTGATGGGTGGAGTATTCTGTAGATGTCTATTAGGTCCAATTGGTCAAGTACCAAGTTTAAGTCTAAAATTTCTTTGTTAGTTTTCAGCCTTAATGATCTGTCTAATGCTTTCAGTGGGGTGTTGAAGTCCCTAAGTATTGTTATGTGGCTAAGTCTTTTCATGGGTCTAGAAATACTTGTTTTATGAATCTGGTTTCTCAAATGTTGGGTGCATATGTATTTAGTATAATTAAGTCTTCTTGCTGAATTGAGCCCTTTATCATTATGTAATGCTCTTTTCTGTCTTTTTTTTTTTTCACTGTTTTTGACTTAAAGTCTCTTGTATCTGACACAAGAATAGCAACCACTGTTCTTTTTTGTTTACTGTTTACATGGTAGATCTTTCTCTAACCCTTAGAGCCAGTGGGTGTCATTACGTGTGAGATGGGTCTCTTGAAGACAGCAGATAGATGGATTGTGTTTTTTTATCCAACTTGCCACTCTGTGCCTTCTAAGTGAAGCATTTGGGCCATTTATATTCAAGGTTAATATTGATATGTGAGGTTTGATCCTGTCATGAAGTTCTTAGCTGGTTGCTTTGTACTTTCTATTAGGTGGTTGCTTTACAGAGTGGGTGGGCTATGTCCTTAACTGTTTTTGTGGTAGCAGGTATTGTTCTTTTGTTTCCATGTTTAGAGTTTCCTTAAGGATCTCTTGTAAGTCTGGTCTAGTGGTAACAAATTCCCTTATCACTTGCTTATCTGGCAAATATTTTATTTCTTCTTCACTTATGAAGCTTAGTTTGATGTGATAAAATGAAATTCTTTGTTGAAGTTTCTTTTAAGAATGCTGAAAATAGGCCCCTGATCTCTCTTGGCTTGCAAGGTTTCTGCTAAGAAATGTGCTGTTAACATGATGGGGTTCCTTTTTACATGATCTGCCCTTTTTTTCTAGCTGCCTTTAAATTTTTTTATTCTTTAGCACTTACCTTGGAAAATCTAGTGACTATATGCCTTGGTGTTGATTATTTTGTATGATATCTCAAAGATGTTCCCTAGATTTCTTGTATCTAAATATCTACCTATCTAGCAAGATTAAAGAAATTTTCTTGAATTATTCCTTCAAATATATTTTCCAGGTTGTTTACTTTTTCTCCTCTCTCAGAAAGGCAAATAACTCACAGATTTGGTTGCTTTATGTAATCCCATACTTCTTGAAGACTTTGTTTATTTCTTAAAAATCTTTTTTCTTTATTGTTGTCTGACTTAGTTCAAAAGACTGATCTTCTAACTCTGAAATTTTCTTCTGCTTGGTGTAATCTGTTGATAAGGCTTTTGATGGTATTTTGAAATTCCTTGATTTTTTTTTTTTTTTTTTTTTTTTTTTTTTGAGATAGAGTCTCACTCAGTCGCCCAGGCTGGAGTGCAGTGGCACGATCTCGGCTCACTGCAAGCTCCACCTCCCGGGTTCACAGCATTCTCCTGCCTCAGCCTCCCAAGTAGCTGGGACTACAGATGCCCGCCACCATGCCCAGCTAATTTTCTTGTATTTTTAGTAGAGATGGGGTTTCACCATGTTAGCCAGGATGGTCTCAATCTCCTGACCTCTTGATCCACCCACCTCGGCCTCCCAAAGTGCTGGGATTACAGGCATGAGCCACCATGCCTGGCCTTTACTGAGTTTTTTAATTACAGAAGTTCTGATTGATTTTTTTAAGATGTTTATTCCTTCCTTCATTTCCTGGATTGCTTTAGAAGTTTCTTTGTGTTAATTTGCAACCTGATCTTGAATGTCATTGAGCTTCCTTGCAATCTATGCTTTGAATTCTTTATCTGTCATTTCTGAGTTTCCATTTTGGTTAGGAACCATTGCTAGAGAGCTAGAGCAATCCTTTGATCGTGTCACACATTCTTATTCTTCATGGTGACAGAATTCTTATGCTCTTTCTTTCCCATCTGGAGATGCTGGTACTTCTAATTTTTGTAATTGTTTTTGTGTGGGTAAGATTTTTTCTTTTTTGTTCTTCCTCTATAATGTTATTAGTATATTATTTTTATCTTTCCTTTTCCCTTTTCCCCATCCCTAGGGGTTGTGACTGTAGAGAAAGCTGGGTAGGGTATTATAGCTTCGCTTCCATAGCCCTATACACTTCTTTTAGCAGGTTTTATATTGGACTGTGGAGTACAATCTACAAGCCTGCGGATGGCACTTACAGGTAAGAGCTGGTGCTGGCCAGTGTGGCTGTGTATATACTTGATCCTTGTTCAGTGGCAGAAACTCTCTGTTGCTTCAGGCAATGACAGGATTTGGGAAATATATGGTTGTCTGATCTCCCTGCTCAGCCCTGGGGAGGGGGGTACAAGGGGCAGACCTGGACTGGGAAGGTCCATGTACAGATCCTCCGATGTCAGGCATAGACACCAGTGCCAAGGGAGAATCCCGTGAGAAGCCACCAAGTGCCTAGAGCCGTGCCTAGATGCGGAGCTAGGAAACCACCTTGGCTCTAAGTTCTCTGCACACAGAGATCAGGGATGCCCTAAACTACGAATCCAGGAGAGTGAGTCCTCCATATGCCTGGAGATCTGTCTGAGCATAGAGCACAGAGAAGATCCCTGCACCAAGATCTCTGGACAGGAGGGATGGGGTAACTCAGGCTGCTGAACTATGCAAGCAGGTGTTCTGAATACCTGGAAATCTCCTTGAGCATGTAGGAGAAAGGACCCCACTGCACTAGGATCTCTGCACAGTAAAGATGGGGTGGCTCAGTCTGCTGATCTAGGTGAGCTGGTGCTCAGAATGCCTGGAGATCTGCCTGGACGTGGAGTAGAGAAAACCCCACTGTAACATGGAAATCATTTTTTTTAATTCTCACAACTAACTTACTGAGATAGGTATTTTTATTTCTATGAGGGAAATGAAAAAACTCAGGAACAGAGAGAACATGTACCTTGCCAAATACACCAATAATAATTAAGCAATACTTCAAAATAGGTATTTCTGACTCTAGAGTTCTTAAGAATATCTTGAATTCTCAAGGCAAATGTCATTGGTCTTGATCAATTTTAAATTGTGGTTCACCTGATTTATAACTAATCTGTTTTATTTTTATATAAATTTGATCACAATGGCTTAAAGCCATATAAACATTTGAAGAGATTATGCAACTGGATTACTCATTAAGCATTAATTTGGGTTAAAGGATATATATATATATATATATACACACCAAATATATTAATACCAAATAATATAAATACCAAAATAGATATACCCTGATTATATATATAATAGATATACCCTAATTTTATATATATATAAAATATATATATTTTATACATACATTTTATATATTATATATAATAGATATGTTTTATATATTATATATATTTTAATATAAAATATATATTGTATATATTATATAATATATTATATATATTTTTTATTTAGATATATTTTATATATTATATAATATATATTATATATATATTTTATTTAGATATATTTTATATATTATATAATATATATTATATATATTTTATTTAGATATAATATATATTACATATTATATATTAATAATATATGTTATAAATATATAATATATTAATAATATATAATATATTATATATTAATTATATATTATATATTATATATTATATATTAACAATATACATTATATAATATATTAACAATATATAATATATTAACAATATATATTATATATTAACAATATATATTATATATTAATAATATATATTATATATTATATTTTCTATATTTATATATAGAAAAAATATATATTATATATTTTTTTTCTATATTTATATATAGAAAAAATATATATATAAAATCAGGGTATATCTATTCTGGTATTAATTTGTCTTCTTCTAAG
Organism: Nomascus leucogenys; assembly: GCF_006542625.1. Classification (NCBI taxonomy): domain Eukaryota; kingdom Metazoa; phylum Chordata; class Mammalia; order Primates; family Hylobatidae; genus Nomascus; species Nomascus leucogenys. The sequence goes on from NC_044391.1 coordinate 73,992,503, forward strand.
GAGAGTAAACGAAATGTTTAATTATAAAGACCCATTGATTCATTTGGATCCCTGAGCACATTTTACAAGAAACCAATTCTAGTCATTTTAGTCATATCAATTGAAAAATTACTTATAAAGAGTGATAAAGAAGAAAAATATCATCATAAATATATAATATTTTATATTCAAGGTAAAATTTTTTCTTTTATATTTAATGAGTCCAAAACTGATCTTTGTAACTATTTTCCTATTAAATCACCACCTACTATTTCAGTAAATTTGAATAAGACAGATTCATCTTAATCTTGAAAATTTTTTTAGCTCCTATTAAGCTCCTTCATTATGAAAAATACTCTTGGATTCTCTGAGAGGCTGACAAGCTGTTTCTAAACTCATGTCCTCGAATCTGAGGGTGGAGTGACCTTGAAATTTATATTTGAATTATCCAAATTATTTATAAGTTAAGACAAAGCTCAAGCAAGTGAATTTATTAGATTTTCCTCTTCAGTGAGAATCTTGTTTGGAGTTGGATTATGGAAGGAAGCAGCACAGTACCTAACTTCCAAACCTATCACTCTTGGTAAATGCTCAGCTATGAAACCATTACAAGTGGAGATCAGAGGCTTAATGCTTACAAATAAATTTATTCATGATGCCAAGTATTATAGCTAAAGTAATTTACCTCTCAGTACTACATTTCATTAGGGAAAATTAGATGTAAATATATATCTTAGCAGAAAAAAATATAAACATATATCTCACTGGAACAAACAGAAATGGTTGTGCTTTTATTCTTAAGTATATTGTGAGTGAAAAAAGGCTAGAAGAAAAGAAAAAAATCTGAATACTTTCTGTGAGAACTCCATTTTATGAGTTTTATACAAATGATAAAATTTAATTGACAGAAATCTTTTATGATCTTCAGTTCACTTTTCAGGGGGACTAACAGCATTTCTGAGTCTCCTGTGTCAAGATCGTGTGAAGTTTCATCATTTGGCAGTAAGGAAGCCAACAAGATCAGCAAACCATGTGTCAGCATTTGCCTGCAGGTACTTCTTTTGTGTGTGTGTTTACTAAATTATTTATATTTATAATCTCATAGAATCAAAGGGAGACAAATGATTTTGTTCATGTCATAGAGGAAAAAAATTACTTGTTATTTAAAGTGCAAATGTATGTAGTAACTTCTGCCTACTAGGAGGCATGGCACATTTTTATCAATAGAAGTAATAATCTCCTTATTGCTCTATTCCTCTGAATTATCTATTTTAGAATAGTATGCTGCAAATGCAAATGTCTTGTGTAAGTAGGACATTTATGTTCCAGTCATTGTTTCAGCCATGAAGAAGGAGAGAATTCTGCATTTTGATCAACTCAAGTGCAAAGACACAAACAGTCTTGGGAGAGGAGGTTCAAGTGAGAATCACAAAAGAGCAGGAATTATGAACCTAGGGTGATCACAGGAACCTAGGTCCCTGCAATACACAGAAATCTAATGGGTCTACACAGTATAGGAGGCAGCATGTGTGGGTAGGTATATTCCAATGTGTACTATGTTTGTGCAAGTATAGTATTACAATAAGGTTATGACTCCATTTCTTAATGTTTGTCTGCTAACAACTTTAAGCTTCTCCTCTTCCTTTTCCTCTTTTGTCCCACATATGGGCAACCTGATTAGAAAGCCTAATACTTTGTCCTTTGGCACCTGCAGGAAGTTCAAGCCACATACAGGAATCCTCACCTCAGTCTTCCTCTCTAATTACCATAAAAACCCCATGCTAGTCTTTTTTCCCTCCTCTGTCAAACTACTTTTGGATTTGCTTGGAATCTATCTTCCTCAAAGAGCCTCATTATTTGAGTAGTAAACCTTTTCTTTTAATTATTTTTTTTTGAGACAGTCTCCTTCTGTCACCCAGGCTGGAGTGCAGTGGTGCGATCTCAGCTCACTGCAACCTCTGCCTCCCAGTTCAAGCAATTCTCATGCCTCAGCCACCTGAGTAGCTGGGACTACAGAAGTGCACCACCATCCTCGGCTAATTTTTGTATTTTTAGTAGAGATGGGGTTTTGCCATATGGGCCCGGCTGGTCTCAAACTCCTGGCCTCAAGTGATCCGCCTGCCTTGGCCTCCCAAAGTGCTGGGATCACAGGTGTGAGACACCACGTGATATGGTTTGGCTGTATCCCCATGCCAATCTCATCTTGAATTCCCACATGTTGTGGGAGGGAGCCAGTGAAAGGTAATTGAATCATGGGGGCTGGTCTTTCCCATGCTGTTCTCATGATAGTGAATAAGTCTCATGAAATCTGATAGTTTTATAAGGGGGTGTTTCCTGCACAAGCTCTCTCTGCCTGCCACCATTCACATAAGATGTGACTTGCTCCTCCTTGCCTTCCCCCATGATTGGCAGGCCTCCCCAGCCATGTGTGTTAGTCCATTAAACCTTTCTTTTGTAAATTGCCCAGTCTCGAGTATGTCTTAATTAGCAGCGTGGCAATGAACGAATACACCATGCCTGGCCAATAAACCTTTTCAAACCCTCTTGGTGTATCATTCTCAGCATTCAAACAAATTTTGGATGTAAGTTCATTCCATTGTGTTACACAAGCATGTAAGTACATTTCAGTATATATGCTTAGTTAGATTTTAGATTTAGGTTGAATTTATAGGGAGAAGCCTACTATCAGAAAGAGAACTCAAAACTTGTGAAAGGAAATAAGAGATCTGAGTAAATATTTTTCTGAAGTCCGTGTTTAAAATTCACATTGAGTGAATATAGCTAAAAAGTCATTTTGAAAATTAAGGAGCTTCTGAGAAAGAGATAATCACTTTTAAAACAGCATCTAATACATAAGCTTTTCTTTTTCTTTTAAATATCAGTGAGGTTTTAAAATCCTATCCATAGTTACAGAGTACAAAATAGAGTCTCAGGTGACTATGGCAGGCATACATATAGATTAACATAAGTTCTTGCATTTGCATGGCTCTAGTCAGAATCAAATCAAGGACAGAAATAGACAGATGAGATAAACCAAATGTTGATAGAGTCTATACATGAACTTGGCACCGTTAGAGATGGAAAGCCTGAGTATTACTTCTGTCAATTCTGGCACAAGGTAATTAGACTGGTAAGGGCAAAGTATTATGATCAGATGCACCGGATGACATTTAATCACATGATGATTAAGAAAAGAGGCATGTGGGTTTTTTGAGGTGTTAGGTGAGAAAATTCAGGGATGTTATATGTTTAATACATGCCATTCAAGAAAGGAACATTCCAATCTTTTTTTTTTTTTTTTTTTTTTTGAGACAGAGTCTTGCTCTGTCACCCAGGCTGGAGTGCAGTGGCGTCATCTCAGCTCTGGGTTCATGCCATTCTCCTGCCTCAGCCTCCACAGCAGCTGGGACTACAGGCGCATGCTGCCACGCCTGGCTATTTTTTTGTATTTTTAGTAGAGACGGGGTTTCACCATGTTAGCCAGGATGGTCTCGATCTCCTGACCTCGTGATCTGCCCACCTTGGCCTCCCAAAATGCTAGGATTACAGGCATGAGCCACCGCACCTGACCATTCCAACCATTTTTATGTCATCAGCATCAATGTGGTTTCTTTAGAAAAAATGAAGTTTCGGGCCAGGCATGGTTACATGATTACATGCCTGTAATCCCAGCACTTTGGGAGGCTGAGATGGATGGATCACCTGAGATCAGGAGTTCAAGACCAGCCTGGCAAACATGGTGAAACCCCATCTTTACTGAAAATACAAAAAATTAGCCGGGTGTGGTGGTGAATGCCTGTAATTCCAGCTACTCAGGAGGCTGAGTCAGGACAATCACTTGAACCTGGGAGGTGGAAGTTGCAGTGAGCCGAGATCAATCATGCCACTGCACTCCAGCCTGGGCAACAAGAGCAAAACTCTGTAAAAAAAAAAAAAAAAAAAAAGAAGAAGAAAGAAAGAGAGAGAGAGAAAAGATGAAGTTTCAAAAGTCTATCCAAAGTGGCTTTGTTGGGTCATTCTACTTCCAGAGAGGGTTCTGAGGTTGAGGTCCTTGGATACACTATCCAAATTCAATCATGATCTCTTAGAGAAACAATTATTCCTTCTAAAATATAATAAAACCCAGCCAGCTCCCTTAGGAGTTGTTAACATCTCATTGCTATATCAATGTTCAGCAGAAGCACAAGGAAGAATTATATTCAAGAAATTATTCTGACAGATAATAGTTTGAGGTCTTGTTAAAGATTATTAAGGGTTATGTCCTCCAAATGATTTTTCCATCACAGTAGGAACAGATACACCAAACAGCCTGAGTAAGAATGAGCATCGCCATTTGAATTAGCTGAGAACTGGATTGTTAAAACCCAAACAAGGTCATGTGCAGTGACTCATGCCTGTAATCGCAGCACTTTAGGAGGCCAAAGCAGGAGAATCGCTTGAGGCCAAGAGTTTCTGACCAGCCAGGGCAACACAGTGAGACAACGTCTCTTAAATATATATATATTTTTTATTAGCCGGGCTTGGTGGTGCACACCTGTAGTCCCAACTACTCAGGAGGCTGAGGCAGAGAGTATCTAGAGCCCAGAAGGTGAAGGCTCCAGTGAGCTGGTATCACCCCACTGCACTCCAGCCTTGGCGACAGACCAAAACTCTGTCTCTAAAAAAATTTTTTTAATTTAATTTTAAAATAAAAAATGAAACACAAACAAAAATGTTATAATCAATATTCAATCGAGGCACTGCGAAACACTTTCAAATGATAAAATCTTCATTTAATTCAAAGTAGGTCGCCTTAAATATTTCTAGTTAACACATTTTTTTCTCCATTTACCCCAAATTTTCATTCCACCATCTCTAAGTGAATGAAGGAAAGGTAATTCTGTTGTGGCACATTTCAGAAATTACACTGTTATTGAAGGTAAGAAATGCAGTAACTTTAGTTATACCAAGAGAAAGGTTATGATTACATGAGAAAGACCAAATGGCTTACAGTCCACTTGCAGAAGCCAGTAGAATGTCAAAACAGAAATGTGTTTCATTGGGAATCTCCTTAAACAAAATCATGATGAGGAACAACTCATATTATAATGGATTCTACAAAACAAATTACTTTGAAAGAAGTATTAGTATCATATAATTGTGCCCATAACAATATTAAACAGTAAAAATACACTAGCTGTAGCCACTTTGAAGATAGAACCTATAGATAATGAGCAGAAACAAAAATCAAGACTGTAGCTAATTGTTTTAAGAGACAAGAGCTAAAGAGTAGAGAAGAGTACTTTGCAAGGGGATAATTAGACTTGTGGGAGTCAGAATCCAATCTTGTTAATGGTATGAGGCTTTTTATTCTTTTCCACAATCAATTATTTAAGCCTATTTCAGGAATTTACACAATGAATGCAGTCAAGGTACAGAGATTTTGGAGGACATGAAATTGTCCAGAGATGCACTGACAGTAATTTAGTCTACACTGGAAAGTTTCCAATGTGTGAGTACTTGTAGAAGTTCTAAAATGGATTATTTTCTTTCAACTAAAGTCTTGGGAAGACTGACACACTTTAGTGACTCTCAGGACTGACAGAGCCTAGCAAATAATCTGGAGACATTTGACACTCTGTATATCCATCAAATATTGGAAACCAAACACAAAAATAACAACTATTAAGCACCTATAATATACCAAACACTCTGTTAGGTCCTCTCTCTCTCTCTCTCTCTCTATATATATATGTATTATATATATTTATATATATTATATATATAAGTATATATGTATTATATATATTTATATATATTATATATATAAGTATATATAATATGTAATATATATTTATATATTATATAAATATTTAATATATTATATATTACATATTTATTATATATTATATATTATAAATATATAATATATAAAATAAATATATTATAAAATATTTATATTTATATATAATATATATTTATATAATATATAAATATAAATATTTTATAATATATTTATACATTATATATAAATATAAATATATATTTTATAATATATACATATATGATATATATATTTTATAATATATATACATATATGATATATATTGTATATATTTATATATTATATAATATATATATAATCTCATTTAATCAAGGAAAGCTTTATAAGCCTTTAAAAAAATGGGGACTTTGTGACTCTGAGGGCTTAAATAACTTCCTGAGGTCACTCAGTGGATTAGTGGAAGGCTGAAGATTAATACAATGCTCAGATTTTACTCTGTCAAACTCCTCTTTGTAGATTCACATGGATAATATTGAAATTAGCTCTAATAATTCCAGTTTTTCAGTCATGTTTGGAGGTCAACTTTATACCATTTCTTGTTTTTTTTCTGGTCACAAAGTACTATGAATTATTAATGCCTCCTCCAAATTCTTATGTTGAAGCCTTAATTCCCAATGTGGTGGTATTAGAAGGTGGGCCCTTAGGAGGTAATTAGTTTTAGATGAGATGATGGGTTTAGAGATTCTATGATTGGATTCACACCATTATAAGGAGAGGATGAGACTGGATCTCTCTCTTCACAATGTAAGGATACAGCAAGAAGATGGACAAGAAAACCAAGTTTTGGTTGGCCATCTAAAAACCAAAAAGAGGGCTCTCACCAGGAATTGAATAGCAGCAGTTCGTTGTGGACTTCCTAGCCTTCAGGACTGTGAGGAATAAATTTGTGTTGTTTGAGCCACTCAGTCCATGGTATTTTTGCTGTGGTGACTGAACTGATTAGAACACAAGGCTAAAGCTAAAACTCAGAAATGTGACGGTATGAATCAGACCATTCTCTGATAGCTGCCACATGATAGGCTGCTTTTATGAACACTTCCTGTATTTGATAATTTGATCTGTAGTGGTTAAAAAATGTCATGTGTGGGGTCTAGCTCTGACTTCATCACTAACCACCTGTCTGACCTGTGGTAATTAACCTTCTCTCAATTCCTCTTCAGTCACCTCTAAACTGGTAATAATAATAATAATAAGATCTACTTCATAGGACTGAGAGACAATATTAAATAAAGTGCCTGATGCCTACTGTATGCTCAATTTATTTTCAGCAACTAGAATTATAAATAGCTGATTTCTATGAGCAAAACCAGTATTTCTAAAAATATGATTCCAAGAGCTTTACAAAGCTGTTCACTTGATTTTTAAAATTGATTACAAATTTTTGTTGCTTAGCATCAGAGAAATCTATAAAGAGTTTATATGGACAAAGGACAACAAAAGACAATTTTCAAAAGGCAATATAATATGTAAAAATTTACAGCTAATTAGTTGAATAAATGCACAATGAGAGATGCCATTTATTATTTATTAAATTGTCACTCCCAAAATGATACCACGCAATGATTAAAAGAGTGCAGTAAAGTAATTTTATATTGCTGAAAAGGACATTTAGGATAATAAATAATATTTTCCTCAAGTGGGTCCCTGACCCCCGAGCAGCCTAACTGGGAGGCACCCCCCAGTAGGGGCAGACTGACACCTCACACAGCCGCGTACTCCTCTGAGATAAAACTTCCAGAGGAACGATCAGACAGCAGCATTTGTGGTTCACCAAGATCCGCTGTTCTACAGCCACCACTGTTCTGCAGCCACTGCTGCTGATACCCAGGCAAACAGGGTCTGGAGTGGACCTCTAACAAACTCCAACAGACCTGCAGCTGAGGGTCCTGTCTGTTAGAAGGAAAACTAACAAACAGAAAGGACATCCACACCAAAAACCCTTCTGTATGACACCATCATCAAAGACCAAAAGCAGATAAAACCACAAAGATGGGGAGAAAACAGAGCAGAAAAACTGGAAACTCTAAAAAGCAGAGCACCTCTCCTCCTCCAAAGGAACGCAGCTCCTCACCAGCAACGAAACAAAGCTGGACGGAGAATGACTCTGTCGAGTTGAGAGAAGAAGGCTTCAGACGATCAAACTACTCTGAGCTACAGGAGGAAATTCAAACCAATGGCAAAGAAGTTAAAAACTGTGAAAAAAAATTAGACGAATGGATAACTAGAATAATCAACGCAGAGAAGTCTGTAAAGGAGCTGATGGAGCTGAAAGCCAAGGCTCGAGAACTACGTGAAGAATGCAGACGCCTCAGGAGCCGAGGCGATCAACTGGAAGAAAGGGTGTCAGTGATGGAAGACGAAATGAATGAAATGAAGCAAGAAGGGATGCTTAGAGATAAAAGAATAAAAAGAAATGAACAAAGCCTCCAAGAAATATGGGACTATGTGAAAAGACCAAATCTATGTCTGATTGGTGTACCTGAAAGTGATGGGGAGAACGGAACCAAGTTGGAAAACACTCTGCAGGATATTATCCAGGAGAACTTCCCCAATCTAGCAAGGCAGGCCAACGTTCAGATTCAGGAGACACAGAGAAATCCACAAAGATACTCCTCGAGAAGAGCAACTCCAAGACACGTAATTGTCAGATTCACCAAAGTTGAAATGAAGGAAAAAATGTTAAGGTCAGCCAGAGAGAAAGGTTGGGTTACCCACAAAGGGAAACCCATCAGACTAACAGCTGATCTCTTGGCAGAAACTCTACAAGCCAGAAGAGAGTGGGGGCCAATATTCAACATTCTTAAAGAAAAGAATTTTCAACCCAGAATTTCATATCCAGCCAAACTAAACTTCGTAAGTGAAGGAGAAATAAATACTTTACAGACAAGCAAATGCTGAGACATTTTGTCACCACCAGGCCTGCCCTAAAAGAGCTCCTGAAGGAAGCACTGAACATGGAAAGCAACAACCGGTACCAGCCACTGCAAAAAAATGCCAAAATGTAAAGACCATCAAGGCTAGGAAGAAACTGCATCAACTAACGAGCAAAATAACCAGCTAACATCATAATGACAGGACCAAATTCACACATAACAATATTAACTTTAAATGTAAATGGGCTAAATGCTCCAATTAAAAGACACAGACTGGCAAATTGGATAAAGAGTCAAGACCCATCAGTGTGCTGTATTCAGGAGACCCATCTCATGTGCAGAGACACACATAGGCTCAAAATAAAGAGATGGAGGAAGAATCTACCAAGCAAATGGAAAATAAAAAAAGGCAGGGGTTGCAATCCTAGTCTCTGATAAAAGAGACGTTAAACCAACAAAGATCAAAAGAGAGAAAGAAGGCCGTTACATAATGGTAAAGGGATCAACTCAACAAGAAGAGCTAACTATCCTAAATATATATGCACCCAATACAGGAGCACCCAGATTCATAAAGCAAGTCCTGAGTGACCTACAAAGAGATTTAGACTCCCACAAAATAATAATGGGAGACTTTAACACCCCACTGTCAATATTAGACAGATCAACGAGACAGAAAGTTAACAAGGATACCCAGGAATTGAACTCAGCTCTGTACCAAGCAGACCTAATAGACATCTACAGAACTCTCCACCCCAAATCAACAGAAAATACATTTTTTTCAGCACCACACCACACCTATTCCAAAATTGACCACATAGTTGGAAGTAAAGCACTCCTCAGCAAATGTAAAAGAACAGAAATTATAACAAACTGTCTCTCAGACCACAGTGCAATCAAACTAGAACTCAGGATTAAGAAACTCACTCAAAACTGCTCAACTACATGGAAACTGAACAACCTGCTCCTGAATGACTACTGGGTACATAACGAAATGAAGGCAGAAATAAAGATGTTCTTTGAAACCAGCGAGAACAAAGACACAACATACCAGAATCTCTGGGACACATTCAAAGCAGTGTGTAGAGGGAAATTTATAGCACTAAACGCCCACAAGAGAAAGCAGGAAAGATCCAAAATTGACACCATAACATCACAATTAAAATAAAGCAAGAGCAAACACATTCAAAAGCTAGCAGAAGGCAAGAAATAACTAAAATCAGAGCAGAATTGAAGGAAATAGAGACACAAAAAGCCCTTCAAAAAATTAATGAATCCAGGAGCTGCTTTTTGAAAAGATCAACAAAATCGATTGACCACTAGCAAGACTAATAAAGAAGAAAAGAGAGAAGAATCAAATAGATGCAATAAAAAATGATAAAGGGGATATCACCAACGATCTCACAGAAATACAAACTACCATCAGAGAATACTACAAACACCTCTATGCAAATAAACCAGAAAATCTAGAAGAAATGGATAAATTCTTTGACACATACACCTTCCCAAGACTAAATCAGGAAGAAGTTGAATCTCTGAATAGACCAATAACAGGCTCTGAAATTGTGGCAATAATCAATAGCTTATTAACCAAAAAAAGTCCAGGACCAGATGGATTCACAGCCGAATTCTACCACAGGTACAAGGAGGAGCTGGTACCATTCCTTCTGAAACTATTCCAATCAATAGAAAAAGAGGGAATCCTCCCTAACTCATTTTATGAGGCCAGCATCATCCTGATACCAAAGCCTGGCAGAGACACAACCAAAAAAGAGAATTTTAGACCAATATCCTTGATGAACATTGAGCAAAAATCCTCAATAAAATACTGGCAAACCGAATCCAGCAGCATATCCAAAAGCTTATCCACCATGATCAAGTGGGCTTCATCCCTGGGATGCAAGGCTGGTTCAACATACGCAAATCAATAAATGTAATCCAGCATATAAACAGAACCAAAGACAAAAACCACATGATTATCTCAATACATGCAGAAAAGGCCTTTGACAAAATTCAACAACCCTTCATGCTAAAAACTCTCAATAAATTAGGTATCGATGGGATGTATCTCAAAATAAGAGCTATCTATGACAAACCCACAGCCAATATCATACTGAATGGGCAAAAACTGGAAGCATTCCCTCTGAAAACTGGCACAAGACAGGGACGCCCTCTCTCACCACTCCTATTCAACACAGTGTTGGAAGTTCTGGCCAGGGCAGTTAGGCAGGAGAAGGAAATAAATGGTATTCAATTAGGAAAAGAGGAAGTCAAATTGTCCCTGTTTGCAGATGACATGATTGTATATCTAGAAAACCCCATTGTCTCAGCCCAAAATCTCCTTAAGCTGATAAGCAACTTCAGCAAAGTCTCAGGATACAAAATCAATGTACAAAAATCACAAGCATTCTTGTACACCAATCACAGACAAACAGAGAGCCAAATCATGAGTGAACTCCCATTCACAATTGCTTCAAAGAGAATAAAATACCTAAGAATCCAACTTACAAGGGATGTGAAGGACCTCTTCAAGGAGAACTACAAACCACTGCTCAATGAAATAAAAGAGGATACAAACAAACGGAAGAACATTCCATGCTCATGGGTAGGAAGAATCAATATCGTGAAAATGGCCATACTGCCCAAGGTAATTTATAGATTCGATGCCATCCCCATCAAGCTACCAATGACTTTCTTCTCAGAATTAGAAAAAACTACTTTAAAGTTCATATGGAACCAAAAAAGAGCCCACATCACCAAGTCAATCCTAAGCTAAAAGAACAAAGCTGGAGGCATCACGCTACCTGACTTCAAACTATACTACAAGGCTACAGTAACCAAAACAGCATGGTACTGGTACCAAAACAGAGATACAGATCAATGGAACAGAACAGAGCCCTCAGAAATAATGCCACATATCTACAACCATCTGATCTTTGACAAACCTGACAAAAACAAGCAATGGGGAAAGGATTCCCTATTTAATAAATGGTGCCAGGAAAACTGGCTAGCCATATGTAGAAAGCTGAAACTGGATCCCTTCCTTACACCTTATACAAAAACTAATTCAAGATGGATTAAAGACTTACATCTTAAACCTAAAACCATAAAAACCCTAGAAGAAAACCTAGGCAATACCATTCAGGACATAGGCATGGGCAAGGACTTCATGTCTAAAACACCAAAAGCAATGGTAACAAAAGCCAAAATTGACAAATGGGATCTAATTAAACTAAAGAGCTTCTGCACAGCAAAAGAAACTACCATCAGAGTGAACAGGCAACCTATAAAATGGGAGAAAATTTTCGTAACCTACTGATCTGACAAAGGGCTAATATCCAGAATCTACAATGAACTCAGAGAAATTTACAAGAAAAAAACAACCCCATCAAAAAGTGGGCAAAGGATATGAACAGACACTTCTCAAAAGAAGACATTTACGCAGCCAAAAAACACATGAAAAAATGCTCATCATCACTGGCCAGCAGAGAAATGCAAATCAAAACCACAATGAGATACCATCTCATACCAGTTAGAATGGCCATCATTAAAAAGTCAGGAAACAACAGGTGCTGGAGAGGATGTGGAGAAATAGGAACACTTTTACACTGTTGGTGGGACTGTAAACTGGTTCAACAATTGTGGAAGTCAGTGTGGCGATTCCTCAGGGATCTAGAACTAGAAATACCATTTGACCCAGCCATCCCATTACTGGGTATATACCCAAAGGATTATAAATCTTGCTGCTATAAAGACACCTGCACACGTATGTTTATTGTGGCACTATTCACAATAGCAAAGACTTGGAACCAACCCAAATGTCCAACAACGATAGACTGGATTAAGAAAATGTGGCACATATACACCATGGAATACTATGCAGCCATAAAAAATGATGAGTTCATGTCCTTTGTAGGGACATGGATGAAACTGGAAACCATCATTCTCAGCAAACTATTGCAAGGACAAAAAACCAAACACCACATGTTCTCACTCATAGGTGGGAATTGAACATTGAGAACACATGGACACAGGAAGGGGAACATCACACTCTGGAGACTGTTGTGGGGTGGGGGGAGGGGGGAGGGATAGCATTAGGAGATATGCCTAATGCTAAATGACGAGTTAATGGGTGCAGCACACCAATATGGCACATGTATACATATGTAACAAACCTGCACATTGTGCACATGTACCCTAAAACTTAAAGTATAATAATAAAAAAAAATTTCCAAAAACTATATAAAAATAATAATTTTTAAATATTAACTCTACATCTGAGAACTCCCACTAAGGAAATAATCAAAAAATGAAAAAATCACTATAAATACAGATTTTCATTATAGTATTATGTAATTGAGTGAAAATGAGAACAATCTAATTAACCAACAAGAAAATTGTTTACAATAGTCATGGTGCCATCTTTTCTTGGCATATTATGTACTAATTAAAATTAAGGTTATGAGGATAATGTGGCATCATGGTAAGGATTAGGAAAATAAAAAGAGAAGACTGTGATATAAATTGTGTATAGACTGGTGAAGGTTAAATGAGAAAGAGATGACCAGGAAAAAATGACTGCTAGAAAATGCAATGTGTTAATAATTGTGTTAGGGTTATGGAATATGAGAACATTATTCTTTTGAAAATTTATAATTTCAGTATTAATTATATATTTAAAAAACCAATTTCATTAAAATAGTATGAGTGATTGTGGTAAGAGGTGACTATCTTCAATTCTACATAATATTGGCAATTTTTAGAACAATTTAAAATTTCTGACTTTAGAACATAATTTATAAATTATGGTGGTTTTTATATGAATAAGATCAAGGAAAAACAAGAACCAAATAGTAAAATTCATCCTAATAGACATTTATGCTTATTATTTTTAGAAGTATTTTCAGTCAATACTTTCTCAATATGAGTTAAATGTATGATATAGGACTAATTATATTCATTCAGTAGGTTAAAATTTACTCCGATTGATTAATATCTTTAATTTCATATGTACATGGACATTGATAATTTGTTTTCTCAAAGTTTTGGCATAATCTCTTATCTTTCGGGAGTTTCTTTAGAAGGATCAGTGACAATACCAATATTGCTATTTTCTTGCTAAAATCTTTTTTAAAAAGTGTAGGGAAAGGTACACAGTCAACCATTACAGCAAGTAGCCAGAGAGGGCTTTGATTAATAGACAGAGCTTCTTCACAGTAACAGAAGAAGCTCTGAGACTATGACAACACAGAAACAATCTACCCAGTGAAATTTAACATTCACTAAGGCTTATATGCAAGTGTTAGATATGGTAGACAGAAGAAAAGATGAGCAAGACACAGGTTTTGGTGTCAACCTAAATTACAAACAGAGACTCTAAAAAGAAATTATGTTTGGCCCAGCACAGTGGCTCATGCCTGTAATCCCAGAACTTTGGGAGGCCAAGGTGGGTGGATCACATGAGGTAAGGAGTTCGAGATCAACCTGGCCAACATGATGAAATCCTGTCTCTACTAAAAATACAAAAAATTAGCTGAGTGCAGAGGCTCACTCCTGTAATCCCAGCACTTTGGGAGACTGAGGCAGGCGGGTCACAAGGTCGAGAGATTGAGACTATCCTGGAAAATATGGTGAAAACCCATCTCTAGTAAAAATACAAAAAATTAGCTGGGTGTGGTGGCGTGTGCCTGTAGTCTCAGCTACTCAGGAGGCTGAAGCAGGGGAATCACTTGAAACCAGGAGGCAGAGGTTGCAGTGAGCCGAGATTGTGCCACTGCACTCCAGCCTGGCAACAAAGTGAGACTCCATCTCAAAAAAAAAAAAAAAAAAAATAGCCAGGCATGGTAGCATACACCTGTAGTCCCAGCTACTCAGGAGGCTGGGGCAGGAGAATTGCTTGAACCTGGGAGGTGGAGGTTGCAGTGAGCTGAGATTGTGCCACTGCACTCCAGCCTGGGCAACAGAGTGAGACTCTGTCTCTAAATAAATAAAAAATAAATATTATGTTTATTTGGAATTAGCGTGTTGCAATGGGAATATACATGCTGCAACAAACTTTGTGCTTATTCAAGCAAGTAAAGGAAAACAAATCTTTCTAAAGGAAAAAATGAAGAGGAGTACATAATTGTTTTGAAATAATTACCCTTGGCTACAAAGATTAATAACAAGGGTGACACCAGTCCAAGGTTGGACAGGCAGTTGCTGAACAGATGTTCTTGCAGAAGTATATATATATGTAAGTATATATATATACACACACATACACATATCTATACATATACATATCCACATATATATACACATATATATACTTACATACATATATACATACTTACATATATATACACACATACTTACATATATATGTACGTACATATATATATGTACGTACATATATATATACACACACATATATATATATATATATATATACTTACTTCAATGGCCTTTGTGTAAGGTCTTTGTAGAATCTTTTTCTTTATCAGGTATACAAGGGAGAACCCTCCCTTCATGGACTTCCTTGACTCAATTTGTCAGGAATTTCTTAACATTAGTGACTCCATTTTAATTCTGAAAATTTTCACCCTGGCTCAAGTATATATTTTAATAAGGAAGATAATACATATGAAAACAATAATAAATATACACAAGTCACTAAACTATATTTCTTTCAGTTATGCTGGGCTGAAATTCTATAAAAGTGTTTTTTGCCAAGCAGTTTTAGAAAATGTAAAGCAAAGGATACTTTTATCATTTTATATTTATTCCTAAACACATACATAATATTTGTGCTCATTATAATAAATTTGGTAAAGGGGGGAGATGATGAACAAAATTACCCACAGACTCTGGCCGTGAACAAAATAGAATAAGAACACTGTATCTATCTTTCCCATTGACTACAACCAAACACCCTGGACAAAATACCCAAAATAAACAAACAAGCAACTACTCTGAAAATTAATAAATGAATTGGTAAAGACCAAACTTGATAAACAATCTTTATTGGGTGAGTTTCCCAATTAATTCTCTCCTCTTTTTTCTCTGTGCTTTGGTCCAAGGGCAGCTCCAGCTTCTGGGCAATTGGTTCAGGCAGCAAATTTCAGAAATGGTCTTTCCGGCCAGGGGAACGAGAAAGGAGCTACTCTTTGCTTTAATAGCAGCCCGAATTGTGCATAACTGTGCAGCAGCAAAAGTGGCTAAAACACCAAAAAAAAAAAAAACAAAACGAAGAACATCTTTCAAGACAGGGAACTAGGAAAAGAGAGCCCTGGGAGTCAGATAATAGGGGAAAACTTGCAGAAAGGAGAGAATTGAAAATAGGGATGCCTTAATTCTGCGTGTGAACTGACAAAAGTTCAGCTCAGCCCTGAGCTGTTCATATGTGGGAAAGACCAAAAGCAGCGTAGCAATGGCTTTTAAAACTCAATTGACTTTGGAATGCTCCCCATGGAAGCTAAGACAGAACTTCCAGTTTGAACTTAACTAGGTTAATTGCCTGCTGAAACAGCCACAACAATAGCAGAAAAGCCAACATTCTCCAGTGTATTGTCATAGGACTCAGAGTCTCATACTATCAAAATGTCCAGGATATAATCCCCAAATACTCACTTTACAAAGAACCAGGACACCCTGAGAAACTCTCAAGTGAAAAGCCATCAACAGATCAACAGATGGAATCCCTGAGATAAACCAGATGTCAGTCAGAGAATAACTATGTAATAGTTCAGTCATTTTGAGTTTATTGAGACTTGTTCACAGCCCAGCATATGATCTATGTTGGTGACTGTTCCAAGTGTACTGAAGAAAAGTGTTTTTTGTAATTGTTGGTTTAGGGTTCTAAGTTCCCACTGACTGCCATTTTTCTGGATTTATAGATCCCACTTTCTTCTTTCTTTGCATGTCTAGTAATATTTGAATACTGAACATTGCAAATAATATATTGTAGCAACTCTGGATTCTCTTGTGTTCTTCTGGGTATTTTTCTTTTTAATAGTTGGTTAATTTTTCTAGATTCAAACTGTATCCTCACTCTTTCCTGCGGAATACAGCAGCTGATAACTGCTTATTGCTCACAGCATCCAGCTGCTGTTTTTCTTATCCTTGTCCTCTAAGGGTCTCTGCTGTGACTGCATGGCAGTCAGCTGGAGACTCAGACAAAATGTATTTTTACATTTTTAAGCTCACACATCATGGTTACCCTGCTGCTGGAGAGTTCCCCTTAAATTTCCAGATGCTCTACCAGCTTCAGGCTCTTTTCTGTGCTATTTCAAACTAGTAAATTTTTAGGTTTTCCTTGCTAGATTAAAATATGAGTTGGGAAATACACCTAGCTAACAACAACAACAACAAAAAAAGCAGCAAACTCACAATCTTACCTGGTGAATCTGTCTTTCAGGACTATATGACTCTTTGGTCTATATTTGCCAGACACACAGGGCTCTTCTTTGCACATTTGTAATTTACTGGCCAGTTGGAGATTTCTGCAGAACTTAACATGCAGATTTTGGTTCTCACCCCTTCTGTAGTTCTCCTGCTTACAGGATTTCCTTTTCAAATACTCAGCTGCCCCCCGGTACTTATTCCCCTGCATCTTTGACCTGGTTAGGCTGGCTTTTCCTCTTTGTTATAGGTGTTCTTAAGGAGAATATCCAGTCATTTCCTACTCTTTGTAAACACAGTTTTATAAGAATAAAATTTCCTCTGGCTTTTTTTTGTACTTGAATACTTTCTACTACTTCCAAAGAGTTATTTTTTAAAAATATATATTATGTTTAAATGTTGTAACTTTTATTTGTGAGGTTTATGACATCACTTTGTTACCACTATCAGAATTCCACTCAACACCCTCCCAGGTCTTCGATCTGCACTCCCTTCATGGGCAGGTTTTCATAGCTGCCTTTGTTTTTGCCCGCTGTAATGGTATGGAAGCTTTAAGTCTAAATAATCATTTTAAAAGAATTCACTGTCAAATAAATCTTGGAAAGGCCATCTCACTAGAAGTCAGTAGATCTGTGTTTTAGTTTTATTTAACTTGAGCAAGTTGCTTGACTGCCTTGTATCATTGCTTTCTCTTCTATAACTTAAGGAATTGGATGAGCTATTCAATGACTTATCTGATAAAGTTTCTTTTTCCCATGGCTAAGTCAGTAAACAAGACCTCTACTAATGTATAGGCATAGTGATTGTCTAAGCTAAGTTTTCCTTCTGTTTCCATTTTCCCCGAAGAGAAACTACTGGTCAGTTGAGATGTTCTCAAGAGTTGAATGATGCATTTTATCTGTCTGTTGCTTTCTACATCCTGTTTTCAATTTCAATGCCAAAATGGTCATCAGGCACATTACTCTTAAGGATATTTTGCAATGTGCTCCAGTTTCCCAACCAGGGTGTCTCATTTTTCTTTCCTCGATTTGCTGTCAGTTTTCTCCCTTTCTTAGTATCTCTGCTATCACTCAACTCTAATTTCCAATTTTTTCTCAGGATTTTAACATCAGGTTGCATTTTTTCTAAATAAAAGAAAAACTATGATTGGCTATCTTGGCCCAGAGTATTTTTACTCTGCGCAATTTAAAAGATGGATGCTGAGCTGTATTTTCTCTGCTGAATGACAAAGTAAACAAAATAAGAAACATGTCAAGAAAGTGTCAGGTGTTAGCAAGAGGCGGAAAATAACAAGTTGAACAAAGTGTAGGAAGAATTCTACCACACATCATGGTTACTCTGCTGAGTAATTATTCATAGTTTGTGAACACGTCACAAACTATGAATATTAGTTTTTGTCATCTTTATTTTTATGTCATATATGTGGAAAAAGTAATATTTATCTTACTAAGTCTAGCATGCTTATTTACTATAGCTGTTATATTTTCATTCAATTTTTTATTTATCAAAAATGTTTAAATTACTACCATCTGCGATGGAGCAGTGAATAAAACAAAGTGTTTCTCACTTATTGTTGCCCCCGCAAGTCACAGGGAGAAGAAAAGGGCTACTTGGAGTTGACAGTGGTCATGGGATTCAGAAGTTAGGTAAGGCTTCTGGACAAGACAGCA
This sequence comes from Nomascus leucogenys, assembly GCF_006542625.1. NCBI lineage: Eukaryota > Metazoa > Chordata > Mammalia > Primates > Hylobatidae > Nomascus > Nomascus leucogenys. Next base: position 74,011,228 of record NC_044391.1, read on the forward strand.
GAAGTAAGCAATTCAGGGATAAACTTCTTTTTAAGATGACAATATGAGTGATGAAACAGGAAAGGGAAGACGAGAGACTATCAAATGATTTTTTTTTGCTATTTTCGACTGAATTAACCAAATTGTTTCTAATTAAATTTATTAAAATCCTATTATATTTCAAAACAAATACCTGCTCATTTTGACAATTCAAACAAGAGTTAAATTTGAAATTACCTTTCATAGTTATATTAAAAAACCAATTGATTGATGTTGCATTATCAGGGAATGAACATCGTAATACGTTTTCCTTTTATTTATAAAATGCATAGCCAGAATATGTTAAAATGTATTAATCTAATTAATATAAAATTGATGTATCAAATATTTTAAAACTTGCTTGAATTTATTTGTAGTACACTTTGAGATTAATACGTGTAAATTTTAGAAATATACAATTACATTTTGTGTGAATTTTATGATCAATTTATGAAAGAATTGAGAATATTTATTTAGGAATCTTCTTACATAGCTTAAAGCAAATGATGTCTTCCAAAGTAGTTTAGTGAAAATTTTATTAAAAATTGATTTTCTGCTAGCACTTGTTCTGTCATACTTTGATTTTGGAGATGCTGAATTTCTGAAGCTGGATTTCAAAATCAAAAAAACTAAGTCTCTCATGTTAGTTAGATTATATAGATATGCCTTGAATCATGGATTGTATATGTGAATATGCAACTTTTATTTAATATGAAATATAGGAATACTAGAATTTTTAAAGGATGTGTTGCTTATTTGCTAGTTTGTGAGTATTAGGATAGACATAAGTGGAACGTAAGACTATCTTTCAAAACCCCTTATCATCCAATCCTTTTATTCTGGTGATGGGGATGCAAAGGAGAGATGAGAATTTCTTGGTAGTAAGAAAAGATAGAAAGTTGGGGAAAGTGAAGTATACTTTTAGTAAGAAAATTTGGCTTTCTTTTTTATAACACACGATTTATGTGTAGTCGACATTTACATAAATGTTCATATTTTGGTCAAGTAAACTTTTATGTTTCTAAACTATCTTTACTATTATCAATAATATGTAATAGGCTGGGTGCGGTGGCTCACGCTTGTAATCCCAGCACTTTGGGAGGCCGAGGCGGGTGGATCACGAGGTCAGGAGATCGAGACCACAGTGAAACCCCGTCTGTACTAAAAATACAAAAAAAATTAGCCGGGCGTGGTGGTGGGCACCTGTAGTCCCAGCTACTAGGAGAGGCTGAGGCAGGAGAATGGCGTGAACCCAGGAGGTGGGGCTTGCAGTGAGCCGAGATTGCGCCACTGCACTCCAGCCTGGGCGACAGAGCGAGACTCCGTCTCAAAAAAAAAAAAAAAAAAAATAATAATAATAATAATAAGTAATAAGCTAAGGTATGTTAATATTGGTTCTATGGACATTAAACAGATATGATGACTATGTTGCTACAATTTGAAGCTATTGTGCATCTAGATTTATTCATAAATGTAAATATTACTTATCTTAGTAAAATGCTTAACAGAAATTGCTTTTTAAAGAATATATGCTTTCTCCAGGGAATAATTTTGGCCTTGAAAAAACATATATATATATATATATATATATATATATACATATATGCTTTACTTATCTTTCAATATTTACATCCCAATATCTTCTGAACAGAGATAAAAATTCTTGCAAAGGTGGCAGACCAGGAACATGCATTTGTCTCCCATGCCTGCTAAGACCTCGCTTAAAAAAAAAGATAAGGTGTGTGATTAAGAATAAACTCATAATAGAAAAAAAGAATTGTGGAGGTTAATGTAAGGGAGGATATCATGTGAAAGGGAAATTACACTGAATTTCTGCAAAACAGGAAGAGGATGAGAAATCACAGCTGGAGGAAACAAACTAAACAAACACAAACCTGAGGTAGCTTTTGCTCATAGTGAGCTGTTACCAAAATTTACTCCCATAAAGTAAACTCTAGACAAATCTCTAAGGAAATTGAGCAGAGCTTTAGAGTAGAGCTAATCTCTATGCAGGTTTTGTCATTTGGCATTGCATTAACCAGGAAATCCAGTGCCACACCAATTCAGTTTGCTGACCTTCACACCCACTTGCCTTGCTCCAGTCAGAATTTCCATTCCAGGCATGTCCATGTAAGGAAACAGTTTTATATACATAAACCCACACCATGTACCAAAATTTTTAAAAGGGTAGCTCTTTGACAAACGTATTCTATGTTTATTGGATTGGTTTATGCAAATATATAGGCCAATTTTAGTAATGTGTATCTTCCTAGAAAATTAATTTTCTCATTCATGTTTTAAAATATGTTTAGATGGAGTTTAATCAAGTAGTCAATTTCGATTATTTAAATTTTGTTTGTATCTGTGGTTATTTCACCATCTTTTAAAAATTTAATTTTTTTATTTGTAATTTTTGTGCATTCATAGTAGGTTGATATGGTTTGGATTTGTGTCCTCACCCTAATCTCATGTCGAATTGTAATCCCCACTGTTGGAGGAGGACCCTGGTGGGAGATGATTGGATCATGGGGGTGGATTTCTCCCTTGCTGTTCTTGTAATAGTAAGTTCTCATGAGATCTAGTTGTTTAAAAGTGTGTAGCGCCTCCTCCTTTACTCTCTTTCTCCTGCTCCCACCATGTAAGACTTCCCTGCCCTCTTCGCCTTCCTCCATGATTGTAAGTTTCCTGAGGCCTCTCCACCTAGCCATGCTTCCTGTACAGCCTGTGGAATTGTGTCAATTGAACCTCTTTTCTTTACAAATTGCCCAGTTTCTGGTAGTTCTTTTATTTATTAAATTTTTTTTTTGAGATGGAGTCTCCCTCTGTCTCCCAGGCTAGAGTGCAGTGGCACAATCTCAGCAGCCCACTGCAACCTCTGCCTCCTAGGTTTAAGTGATTCTGTGTCCAGAATTGATGGGTTCTTGGTCTCACTGACTCAAGAATGAAGCCACGGACCCTCGCAGTGAGTGTTACAGTTCTTAAAGATGGTGTGTCTGGAGTTTGTTCCTTCTGATGTTCGGACATGTTCAGAGTTTCTTTCTTCTGGTGGGTTCGTGGTCTTGCTAGCCTCAGGAGTGAAGCTGCGGACGTTCCCAGTGACTGTGACAGCTCATAATGGCAGTGCAGACGCAAAGAGTGAGCAACAGCAAGATTTATTGCAAAGAGTGAAAGAACAAAGCTTTCACAGCGTGGAATGGGACCCAAGTGGATTGCCGCTGCTGGCTCAGGCAGCCTGCTTATATTCCCTTATCTGACCCCACCCACATCCTGCTGATTAGCCCATTTTACAGAGAGCTGATCGGTCCATTTTACAGAGCACTGATTGGTTCATTTTGACAGTGTGCTGATTGGTGCATTTACAAACCTTGAGCTAGACACAGAGTGCTGATTGGTGTATTTACAATCCTCTAGCTAGATGTAAAAGTTCTCCAAGTCCCCACTAGATTGGCTAGACACAGAGCACTGATTGGTGCATTTACAAACCTTGAGCTAGACACAGGGTGCTGATTGGTGCATTTACAATCCTCTAGCTAGACATAAAAGCTCTGTTGCCCAGTTTGGAGTGCAATGGCACAATCTCAGCTCTAGATCTTGGAGGCATGCTTCATTCTTTTTAATTTCTTTTTATTTTCTCTCTTCTGACTGTGTATTTTCAAATAACTTGTCTTCAAGCTCACTAATTCTTTCTTCTGCTTGATCCATTCTATTAAAGGACTTTGCTGCATTCATCAGTATGCCAATTGCATTTTCAGCTGCAGAATTTCTCATGATTCTTTGTAATTATTTCATTCACTTTGTTAAATTTACATGATAGGATTCTGAATTCCTTCTCTGTGTTGTTTTGAATTTCACTGAGCTTCCTCAAAACAGCTATTTGAATTCTCCATTTGAAAGGTAACATAAGTCTGTCTCTCTAGGATTGGTCCCTGGAAACTTATTTGTTTGGTGATATCATGTTTTCTTGTATTGTCTTGAAATCAATGTCAAAAAAACAATGTCTGGGAATTGATTTTCTGAGTGTTTTAGGACTTGTTCTGTGACTTAATATGTGGTCTATCTTTGAGAATAATCCATGTGCTGAGGAAAAGAATGTGTACTCTGAAGCTCTTGGATAAAATGTTCTGTAAATATCTATTAGATTCATGTAGTCTGTAGTGAAGATTGTCTGTTGTTTCTTTGTTGAGTTTCTGTCTGAAAGATCTGTTCAGTGCTAAAAGTGGTGTGTTGAAGTTTCCAGCTATTACTATATTGGGGCCTAGCTCTCTCCTTAGCTCTAATAATATTTCCTTTATATATGTGGGTGCTCCGGTTTGGGGTGCATATATATTTAAAATTGTCATATCCTCTTCCTAAATTGACCCCTTTATCATTTTATATAGTGACCTTCTCTGTCTCTGATAGTTTTGGTCTTGAAATCTATTTTGTCTGGTATAAGTAGAGGAACTCCAGCTCTTTTTTGGTTTCCGTTGGAATCAAATATCTTTTTTTCATTCCTTTATTTTCAGTCTATGTGTATTTTTATAGGTGAAATGTGTTTCCTATAGGCAACAGATCAATAGGTCTTATATTTTGTTCATTCAGCCAGTATATATCTTTCTATTGGTGAGTTTAGTCCATTTACATTCAATGTTATTGGTAAGTAAGAACTTACTTCTGCCATTTTGTTATTTTCTTTCTGGTTGTTTTGTGGTCTTCTCTTCCTTCTTTCTTTCATTCCTGTATTCCTCTAGTGAAGGTGATTTTCTCTGTTGATATGATTTCGTTTCTTGCTTTTTATTTTTTGTGTCACCATTGTGTGTTTTCTGGTTTAGGGTTACCATGAGACTTGCAAATACTATCTTATAACTCATTATCTTAATCTGATAACAACTTAACACTATTGCACACACAAACACACAAGCAAAAAGGAAACTAATAAAACCTTGCTTTAACTTTGTCTCTCTGCTTTTTACATTTGTATTGTTTCCATTAATATTCACATTTATTTTACTATGTCTTGAAAAGTTGTTGTAGTTAGTATTTTTTATTGGTTCATCATTTATTCTTTCTACTTAGGATACAAGTAGCTTAGACAACACAGTTAAGTGTTATAATATTTTGTGTTTTCCTGTTTACTTACTATTGCCAATAAGTTTTGTACCTTCAGGTGATTATTTATTGCTCATGAATGTCCTTTTCTTTCTGTGTGAAGTACTCCCTCTAGCATTTCTTGTAGGACAGATCTGGAATTGATAAAATCCCTTAGCTTTTATTTTTCTGGGAAAGTCTTTATTTCTCCTCCATGCTTGAAGTATAGTTTCACTGGATATACTCTCCTTGGGTACATTTTTTTTTCTTCAGCATTTTAAATATGCCATGCCACTTTCTTTTGCCCTGCAAGGTTTCCACTTCAAAGTCTGCTGCCAGGATCCCTTCCTTACACCTTATATAAAAAGTAATTCCAGATGGATTAAAGATTTACATGTTAGACCTAAAACCATAAAAACCCTAGAAGAAAACCTAGGCATTACCATTCAGGACATAGGCATGGGCAAGAACTTCATGTCTAAAACACCAAAAGCAATGGCAACGAAAGCCAAAATTGACAAATGGGATCTAATTAAACTAAAGAGCTTCTGCACAGCAAAAGAAACTACCATCAGAGTGAACAGGCAACCTACAAAATGGGAGAAAATTTTCACAACCTACTCATCTGACAAAGGGCTAATATCCAGAATCTACAACGAACTCAAATAAATTTACAAGAAAAAAACAAACAACCCCATCAAAAAGTGGGCGAAGGACATGAACAGACACTTCTCAAAAGAAGACATTTATGCAGCCAAAAAACACATGCAAAAATGCTCATCATCACTGGCCAGCAGAGAAATGCAAATCAAAACCACAATGAGATACCATCTCACACCAGTTAGAATGGTGATCATTAAAAAGTCAGGAAACAACAGGTGCTGGAGAGGATGTGGAGAAATAGGAACACTTTTACACTGTTGGTGGGACTGTAAACTACTTCAACCATTGTGGAAGTCAGTGTGGCAATTCCTCAGGGATCTAGAACTAGAAATACCATTTGACCCAGCCATCCCATTACTGGGTATATACCCAAAGGACTATAAATCATGCTGCTATAAAGACACATGCACACGTATGTTTATTGCGGCACTATTCACAATAGCAAAGACTTGGAACCAACCCAAATGTCCAACAATGATAGACTGGATTAAGAAAATGTGGCACATATACACCATGGAATACTATGCAGCCATAAAAAATGATGAGTTCATGTCCTTTGTAGGGACATGGATGAAGCTGGAAACCATCATTCTCAGTAAACTATCACAAGGACAAAAAACCAAACAACACATGTTCTCACTCATAGGTGGGAACTGAACAATGAGAACTCATGGACACAGGAAAGGGAGCATCACACTCCGGGGACTGTTGTGGGGTGGGGGGAGGGGGGAGGAACAGCATTAGGAGATATACCTAATGCTAAATGACGAGTTAATGGGTGCAGCAAAACAACATGGCACATGGATACATGTGTAACAAACCTGCACATTATGCACATGTACCCTAAAACCTAAAGTATAATAATAAAAAACAAAACAAAAATAATAAAATAAAAAATTTTTTAAAAAGTCTGCTGCCAGATGCATTGGAGCTCCATTATAGGTTATTATTTTCTTTTCTCTTGCTGCTTTTCGATCCTTTCTGAATCCTTGACCTTTGGGAATTTGATTATTAAACACATTGAGGTGGTCTTCTTTGAGCTAAAACTGCTTGGTGTTCTATAACCTTCTTGTACTTGAATATCTTTCTCTAGGTTTGCAAAGTTCTCTGTTACTATCCCTTTTAATAAACTTTCTACCTCTATCTCTTTCTCTTCCTCCTCTTTAAGGCCAATAACTTTTAGATTTGCCTTTTGAGGCTATTTTTTTAGATCCTATAGGCTTCCTTCTGACTGTGTATTTTCACATCGTCTGTCTTTAGTTCACTAATTCTTTCTTCTGCTTGATCCATTCTGCTGTTAAAGGACTCTGTCTTCAGCGTGCCAATTGCATTTTTCAACTCCAAAATTTCTGCATGATTCTTTTTAATTATTTCAATCTCTTTGTTAAATGTATCTGATGGAATTCTAAATTCCATCTCTGTGTTATCTTGAGTTTATTTGCATTTCCTCAACACAGCTATTTTGAATTCTCTATCTGAAAGGTCACATATGTCTGGCATTGTTCCCTGGTGCCTTATTTAGATAATTTGGTGAGGTCATGTTTTCCTGGATGGTGTTGATACTAATAGATGTTCTTTGGTGTCTAAGCATTGAAGAGTTAGGTATTTATTATCGTCTTCACTGTCTGGGCTAATTTGTAGCTGTCCTTCTTGGGAAGACTTTCCAGATATTTAAAAGGACATGGGTGTTGTGATCTAAGCTGTTTCTGCTTTAGGGGGGCCCAAGCCCAATAACACTGCAGTTCTTGCAGATTCATAGAGGCACTGCCTTGATGGCCTTGGACAAGGTCTGGGGGAGTTCTCTGGATTACCAGATAAAGAATTTTGTTCTATTCTCTTACTTTCTCCCAAATACACAGGCTCTCTCTCTGTTTTGAACCACCTAAAGCTGTAATGGAGTGACACAAGCACCCCTGTGTCCACCACCACTATGACTTCTATGGGTCAGACCTGAAGCCAGGACAGCACGGGGTCTCACCCAAGGCCTGCTTTAACCACTTTAATCACTCCCTGAATACTACCTATGTTTGCTCAAGGCCCTTGGACTCTAAAATCAGCAGGTAGGAAAGCCAGCCAGATCTGTGTTTTTTTCCCTTCAGGCTGGCATGGTCCCCCAGGCCCTGGGTGGGTCCAGAAGTGCCATCCAGGAGTCACGGACTAGAGTCAAAAACCTTAGAAGTCTACCTGATGTTCTATTATATTATGGCCAAGCTGGCACTCAAACCATAAGATGCCATAATTCCCACTCTTCCTTCCCCTTTCCGAAGACAGAGGATCCTCACCTCCATAGCCAATGCAATGCCTGGCCACAAGGAATACTGCCAGGCTACCACCAATGTTCCTTTAAGGCCAAGGTCTCTTAAGTCAGCTTGTGGTGAATGCTGCCTGGCCTGGTTCTCACTCTTTAGAAAGTGGGCTCCCTCTTGCCCAGGACAGGTCCAGAGATGCTGTCCAAGAGTCAAGTCCTGGAATTGGGGAACCCAAGAGCCTGCTTGGTGCTCTACTCCCTTGTGGCAGTGTTGGTACCTAAGGTGCAAGAAAAAGTCCCCTTTACTTTGCCCTGTGCTTTTCTCAAGCAGAAGGAGTTTTGCCCCATAGCCACCACAGCTGGTTATGTACAAGTCTTACCTGAAGCCAGCAAGTCTCGTAGGCCCACCAAGGCCCTTGATGTGCACCTCTCTATTGCTGCTGGTTATTCAGGACCCAAGGGCTCTTCAGTTAGCAGAATACTGGCAGGTCCGAGTCATTTCCTTCAAGGCAGTGGGTTCCCTTCTAGCCCAGGGTGTGTCTGGCAATGTCATGTGGGAATTAAGGCCTGAAATAGGGGCCTCATGACTCCAATCAGTGCCTTATTCTGCTATGGCTGAGCTGGTATCAAAGATGCAAGACGAAGTCCTCCCCGCTCTCCCCTCTCCTCTCTTTAAGCAGAAGGAACCATAAGCTGTGCAGCATGGGGTTAAGAGAGGAATGATGCCAGCACTCCCTAGGCTGCCCCAACTGGTGTCTCAGTATGTCACATGCCCCTCCAGTCCACTATTTCTGTGCCTAGTTCAGCCCTAAGACTCGCCTACAAGTTGCAGTCCTAATGGACTAAACTGCCTTTCATGTTTACCTAGAGACCCAAGGCACTGTGGCCCTCAGTGGTGAGGTTTGCAGGCACTCAAGTTCAGATCACTGGACTAGGTGATTCCCCTCTGACTAGGGCTGGTTTAAATGTTGCCTTTGTGGGCGAGCATCAGCTGAGGTTGGTCTCGTTTTCCTTTCTGCTCTAAGAGAACAGCCTGAGCTCAGTGCCTCATGATTGCTGTGTTTTTTCATCCCCAGTTCCCAGAAATGCTCTCCACATCATGCTGCTGCTGTGGGAGGTGGGAGGACAGGCAGAATTGGTGATTCAGGACTTAAAAAAGAAATCTTTTCATTGCCTCTTTCAGCAATATGAAGTTAAAGCCAGGTACTATGAATGCTCATCTGATTTTTTATTCTTATGCAGGTGTTTTTTTCTGTGTAGAGAGTTGTTAACTTGGTGTCCTTGCAGGGAGGATGATCAGAGGAACTTTCTGAGGATGATCAGAGGAATGTTCTCCCGTCTTGCTCTGCCTCCTAATTATTATTAATCTTAATAGCTGTATCCAACATTTATAGCAATGTATCAGTTTCATGTACGAGGCACTATAGTATGCTCAAGGAACACTAACTCATCTAGTCATTACCAGTTTGCAGGTCAGAAATAAGAAAACTGAGATTTAGGAGGTTATAGGCATCCTGTTAAGTCATACGGCTTACTAGACTCTAAATTAGAACATGTAGACTCTAACCTAGGTCTGTCACTCCAGAGCTAATGCTCTGACATCAGAGCCACACACTCTGATGAATGTGTGTAAGGGAAAGAGCATAGGAACTGGAGTCAGTTGACTTATATTCTAGCCCCATCTCTGCTACAGTAAGATGTGGTTCAGGTCAGTCAAGCTCTATGGCACTAAGTTGGAGTTGTACTAAGTGAGTTCAAAACTCTACTAAAGAAAGCAGCAATATTATATGATCCTTGATTTGCTATTTCAGGAATAGGGACAGATTTATGCACTTCAAATACTCCTCATGGTCAGTTGCGTCATCTGAGATATGGCCAGCTTTGAGTAAGGGAACATTCCAGAGTCACGGAAAAGAAAAGCTACCTGCCCATATTACACTGACATCGTTAAAACTATACTGTCACCAAGTACTCTAACAGTAACCTAAGATTCCATGCAGGCCTAAAACTAATGCTAAATTCTCAGAAGCCATAGGGGTGAGCTGATGTCAGAACAGTCTACATCCATGTGATAACTGCAGTGGACATAATAAGCTTCAAGTTTAATTATTTAATACCAATAATATTGGGTTTGACTAATCCACTATTGGACCAAGTTTAGTCATGTGTTAAGTAAGTACAATTTTGAGTACAAAAACTACTTCAGTTTCTTAAGTAAATGCAGAAGAAAACAGCCTTTTCAAAAGAAAGCAAAGATGAAAATATATGTATTATATATATATATATATATATATAAATGATAATATGGCAGAGTTCACAGTATAGCATTGAAGAAAAAAATAACTAGGGCTAAGAAAGAACAGTTCTCGCTATCTAATTGACTAGAATTAAAACGCAGTCTCTTCAGGATGATGGGAGAAAAATTAACCCCCAAAACTTTTCATCTTTTTGTCACTCAAGAGACAAGTTTAGGACATATGAAATCTCATTGGTCAAGGTTGGATTCTTTGCCCACCTCTTGCACGAGGGAGATGACATCTTGTTTTATAGACCAGCTAAGAGAACCGTCATGGTTCCACAAAAGCTGAGCAAATGTTACAGAAGAAGAGTGAATGCTGCAGGAAATTATGACAGAGTACAGATAATTCCTATACTTACTACATTTTTCCCTCCATTGTACTCCACAGAGTAATTTCATTAGACTTACTGTAATACCATACATTAGAGTATTACCATATTTAATTTGGCTACATGTATCTGAAAACTCAAACAACAGTGCCTTAAGTTTAAAGTTTATTTCTCTCTCACATAAAAGAGGTAGGCATATAGGGCCATTCAACAATTAGCTGGCTTCCCTCTTCAAAGTCACCTTCAAGATGGCTTCTGAAACTTCATTCATGAAATCTGGTTTTCAGGCAATAGGAAGGAGGAAGGGGGAAGGCAAATGAAAATACCTCTCAAATGAGTCAGATTCTAATAAGCAGCCTTCCCAGAAGTCCCCCATGCTTAAAATTATATCCCAGTTGTCCAGAACTTTGTCACCTAGCTGCAAGCAGGGCTGGCTTTGATCTAATCCATTACAAGAGTGTATTATAGCCCCATTATGATTTGGGTTCTATTACTAAGGAAGGAAAGAGTGAATACTGTCTCTTCATCTTAGAAATTACTCTTCTAATCTTCATAGTGCAGGTTTAATTCAGGGTCATTATAACAATCTGAGAGTTTTAAACAACTCAATTTTTAGCAATCAATGAAGTCATTATGTCTAAGATTTAAAGTCTTTTCCCCCTTCTTGCCAATCATTTGTATTTTTTTCTTAATTGGCTGCTATTTTCAATCAAATACAATTGCTTTAAAGTGAAGTTAGAGTCACATTCCACTGATTAGAGTTGTCTTCTAATGATTAATGAGCCCGTCTTAAATTCACACTGAGCTTATTTGGAACATGATAGCATCGTTCAGTAATGAACTTCTGAGAGATTATTTATTTCCCATTGCCATATTTCTAATCAAGTGCTCATATGCATAATGAATGCTTCAAGAGAAATCAGTTTTTGTCTTGTTTACAAGAAGAGTCATTTTAATGGCAAACCCTAAGCATGTTGAGATAGATTGTCTAGTCAAACCTGAAAATGAATTAAAATATTTTAAGAAATCATAAACCAGTGAAATATAATTATCTTTAAAATTCTAATAAAATCACATTAACCCAGAAATGTAAGACCTTGGAATACATTTAGTTCAACCTTCAAATTAATGTCATGAATATAACAACCAGCAGGTGGTTCTCTAACATCTTGTGGACACCTTTGGAAGCTGAAAACTTATTACTTCTTGTCAGTCCCTTCCAGATGGCACCAATTATTAGAACATTTCTTTATTAAGCAAAGCCACAAAATATACTTTCCCTATCATCATCTTTAATTTTTTGTCTTCTTCTACCACGCCAGATGCCAAATATGTATGTATGTGCTACGTATTTATTTAGCAAAGTAAGTTGCCATCAATACTGACAGCCATATTACAACAAATTTTCATTTTGGGAATGGATAGTAAAAGTGGTGAAAAAGATTACCAAAGAGCTAAATAAGTTAGGAAAGGAGGATTAAGGGTGACAGATTTGGGAGAGGCAGAGAAGCCTACTTTGATAGGCAAAGTTTGACAGAGACCTGAGGGAAGTGAGGGTCCTATGTATGCAGATATTTAACTCTTTGCCCACATTTTGGGCAGACAAAACAGAAAGCGAAGAGGCCCTGGGGGAGGAGGTGAGTTTGGTTGGGTGTGTTTGAGGAATACCAAGAAGACTAGAGTTAGCAGAGCAGAGTGAGTAAAGAGAATATGGTAGGTGATTAACATAGACCGTGAGGTGGGTTGTGAAGGGGACATGAAGTCTTTGGAAGGTTTTGAACAAAGAAGTGACACGATATTTCTTAGATTTAAAAGAATAATTCTGTCTGATGTGTGAAAAATAGATTATAAGGCAAGGGAGAAGTAGAGAGACCATTTAGGCTGCTAAGTGGAGATGGTGGCTTATGTCAAGGTCAAGATATAAAAATGTATAAATGGTCTGATTCTAGCTGTATTTTGAAAGAAGGGCCTATAAGATGCCTAATGGATTGAATGTGCACAAAAGAACTAAATATAGTGAATCAGATTATTTTAACTTGAGCACCTGGAAGAATGACTATATCACTTACTGAAATAGAGAATCTTGGGGAACAGGCACATTTATGCAGGAAAAAATAAATACTTGATTTGTATTTTATTATGCCATTTAGGCATACAAATGAGGATACTGAGTAGGCAAATAGATACATAAATTAAAATTCATCTGAACACCATTAGTCCAATATCTTTAGAGTTGTTTGATGTACAGGATATCATCTATATTGTTTCCTCTTTACTGCTTTGAGAGGGTTGAGCTTGATGATGACAAAACTTTTTTTTCAGGTTATATTTCAATATTAATGATATCATAATCCCAACAGTACATTGGAAGATTTTTCTTTGAGTTTGTAAATTATAGTGGATACTATAGTGTACCCCACCACCTTCAGGATGAAGGCACTTAGTTACCAAGGGTATTAAGTGATTAGAGCTCACAGTTGCATCTTATTTGGAGAATTGCTCTTCCTTCTGCAGAGGCTGCCTTGTATATCCCTTCCTCTGGGTGTAGTTTACATCCAATGATTGATCAGTGTGGGAAGGACAATAAGGCTTGGACCCTTTGCCTTGACTTAAGAACGCTCTTTTACAAGTACATCACAGTTTTATTCTTCTGCTGAATTTTTTTACTTTATTCCTTAGAGATGTTCCTGAAAAAATTCCCTAATAGATCTCTGACACTCAAGTTTCCATCTCAGAACCTGTTGTTCAGGGAACTCAAGCCAAAAATATTCTACAAAAGTGTATATTCATAAATAAAATGTTATAAGTTACAAATGTAACAGGAATACTAGTGATTAATTGAATTTGGTATTACTTACATTATTTATTGTAGCTATCCAAGAGCATTGGTTAGAGTATTCAATGAGGATACATCCTGTTTAGAATTATTTTACCCAATGTGCATTAATCCAGGCAGAATCGGTCTCATGGCAAATATAGATTTCATTTGCCTTGTATTCTGTTTAAAGCTTAATTATTGATTCATCCATAGACTATCATGCTTAAATGACATCTTATCAAAATTTATATTGAACAAAACAGAAAAAAATTAACCAAATAACACTCCAATTGCAAACATACCTCAAAAGAACATGCTAGATTCATCATTTTTATAATGTAAAAATTTCACAAAAGACACCAAGATCAAACTCTCAAAGCTTTTGTTCAGAATATAATCTGTCAATCAAATGCTTCCTTTATGAACATGTTGCTTTTCATTCCAAAAAGTTGACATTTCTATGGTTAAGATTATCCTCTCATTTAAAAATCTCTCCCCCAAGTTCCTGTGTCTTTCAGTATTATTTTTAAAAATATGAATAAATGGTCTTTTGATGGATTCATTTTGTTCACTTGACTACTTACAAACCAGCAAACTTTAAGATAATGTTTCTTCTTTTTTAATTCTTAAAACATTTAAACCTGCTGATTGAATTTTCTTAACTTTTGTTATATATTTACTAATATTGATTTAAATTGTTTTAGAAACATGGGAAGAAAAACATGACCAATAAATAAGACATATACCTGAAAACCCATTACTTAATTGCTTTCAAAAAATAATACCTTTGACTACAGAAACATGTTTATCAGCTGCCTAGAAGTTGCTGACCCTCATTTGTTTTATTCCTTTAGAATTTCAACCTTCAATTTCTTTCATTTTGTTGATAAAGTAAAACTGTATCTTAAAAGAGAAACTAAGCAATGTTATTTTATTTAGATTATTTTAAAGTGAAGTATTCTATTTTCAAATTATATTTCATGAAAAGAAAATGGAAGATTGTTTTTCTAATCTTAGTTTTAATGACTGAGGTGATCTTAGGTGTATTGGAGATCAATTTCAAGTTTAAACTGTCTGGCTGAAAGTTCATTGTAGAGGGTTTTAGAGTTTTTCTTTGCAAAGAACCCAAATGAAAAAAATATGACATGGATTAAAAATAATTTAGCAGATCTATGATATTATGCACCTCTTAAATGGTCTTACAAGTGATTACATAAGCTGGGTTCTTTTTTGTTTTTTTTTTTTTTTTTTTACTCAAATTGTAAAATAGGAAAAGTTTACTAGTTTCTTTATTCTAATCTATTCAGTGGCCTAGAATGGTTCCATAAGGCCCTTCAAAAACCAGTTAGCAAGTAGGAGCTGAATTCAGGTTTTTTGTTTGTTTGTTTGTAATAGAGTCTCGCTCTGTTGCCAGGCTGGAGCGCAGTGGCACGATCTTGACTCACTGCAACCTCTGCCTCCCGGGTTCAAGCAATGCTCCTGCCTCAGCTTCCCGAGTAGCTGGGACTACAGGCACATGCCACCATGCCCAACTAATTTTTGTATTTTTAGTAGAGACAGGGTTTCACCATGTTGGCCAGGATGGTCTTGATCTCTTGACCTCGTGATCCACCCGCCTCAGCCTCCCAAAGTGCTGGGATTACAGGGGTGAGCCACTGCCCTCAGCCTGGATTCAGTTTGCACTTGTGTGGTTCCAAACGGGAGAACCGAGAGCCATATGTGAACACAACAGATGGGCATATTTCAGCATAATGGCAAAAAGAACCTTCAAACAATTACAATTATACAAAAGTCAAATGAGCAGTGAATTACCATTCCTTGCTATGCTTAGCTATCATTGGTCAGAAACCCTTACAGTGAGGACTAAAGCATTGGGCAGTAAAGCTGATGTTTCATTCTATGATTCTCTAATTTAAAAGGATGGTTGTGATGGCTTGTTTGAATATATCCCACCTCCAATTAAATTAGAAATGTTTAAAATTTAAATTGGAAAATTTTAATATTGAAGCAACAAAACCAAGTTGCCCTATTCCTCCCATTGTTACAAAATCTACTCACAGCCAGTAGATGGTTTGAATTGCCCTTTGATTTACTGATTGCCATTGGAGGATCCACCTTAGGGTTGCTCTGTGAATTAAGCCCTGCTAGGCTTTCTCCACAGTGACTTTTCTGGTTGCCCCCATGGCCATCTGTAGTAGGCAAAATAATGGCCCCTTAAAGATATCCATGTCTTAATCTGTGGAGCCGGTGAATATGTTGCTTTATGTGGCAAAAAACGGACTTTTGCAATATGATTAATGTTAACTAATGAGATAGGGAGATTATCTGGGTAGGCCCAATGTAATTATGCAAGTCCTTAAAAGCTGAGAATATTTTCCAACTGCTGTCAGAGATGTGAGAATGAAAGAAGGGTTAGAGAAATATAATATTGTCATCTTTGAAGCTGGTATATGGTGAGGGTTGTGGATGGGCATGAGCCAAAGAATGCGGGCAGCTCTAGAAGTTAGAAAAAGCAAGGAAATGGATTCTCCCCTAGAGCCTCCAGCAAAGGAAGCGGCCCTACTGACATCTTCATTTGAGCTCAGTGAGACCTGTGTCTAACTTCTGACCTACAGAACTGTTTGATCTGTTTGATTACAAATTTGTGGGGGTTTTGTTGTTGTTGTTTTGGTGGTAATTTGTGAAGGAGGCAATGGGAAACTAATAAAACATCCATAAATCCACCTGGCTTTACTTCTTCCAAAAGAGGCTGTGAGAACAGCTGCCGGTATGCACGATCCTCAGAGCATGCAGCAGCCCTCTCCTGCAGAAACCATGCAGTTGGATTGCATCACTGTCCTTCTGTTGGGTAGATTTGAGTATCTCCACACAACTTTAATGGCGTCTATAACCAGAGGGTTTGTAATAGAGTTCTGAATGGTGACTCTGGGGAACGTCTAGATCCAAGAGGGTTCTTTGAATCATCAGCTTAAATACATGATCTTCAAAATTGTTTTGATCTAGTATATGTAGTATTGTTATAACATTTTAATTTTAAAAAACGTTTTATTGATCAAGGTTCAGAACGAATACTAGTGATCTGTTGCTGAAAAGCCAGATGTGACAGTAGTGGCGTGTGGATCTGTTTCAGCCAAAAGGACCTTAGGCACATTTACAAAGTAAAATAAATTTACTTTTGATGCCTTCTCACTTTCTGTTCTGTGTCCTTCATTACCTCTGCACTACGTTACAGCCCAACATGGGGCTTGCCATTGCTTAAAGTTGACATTACTCTAAAATCATTCCATTTCTCATTCACTTTCTTCCTTTCCTTAAGATTAAAATTACTACCTCAAAGTGTTTATCTTTAGCAGGTAGAAAACCATCAGATTAAAGTAATTCATGCTAGCAGGTGAAGGTCTTAACCAGTGTAGTGGAAGGCTAGGTGAACTAAGTAAAACTGTCATCAGTAGGCTGAGCAGAGACTTATTTTTAAAGGAGAGGACTTTTAAAGGGATGTGTTCATGACAGGCCTTTAGCTCCACTATGCGATCATTAAGTATGCACTGAATGTCTACTAGTGTTCATGATGGGAAACTGAAGGTTAAGTTCAAAGATCTTGGGGTTAAACAATGCTGACTGAGTTCAGGCTCTACTATTTAGGGCTGTGACCATAGCTGTGATCAAGTTTCTATTTTGTCATCTGAGAAATAAGGATAATGACCATGCTAAACTCTTAGGTTTACTGTGAAGTTGAAGTGAAAGTACACGTGTCACACGCCTAACACAGTGCCTGGTGTACAGTAAGGGCTCGGCAAACTTGACCAATTAGTTATTCTCTGTCTCAGGCTCAGGATAAGACATTGTGTAAAGGCACAGAAAAACAAGAAGACTCAACCCTGAACCCCACGGAGCTTTCTCCCACCCTTCAGACGTTTCCTGCCTGTGAACAGGCATCAGAAAAGCAACAGCTCTCACTTTTACAAAGTAGTTAATTCATACAAACCTGGAATTTTCAAACAAATTTTGATCAACAACAACAAAGCCCATTACTTAACTCCTTGTGTATACATAATTTTTTAATGTACTGCTTTAGAATTCTCATGTTCAGGCTGGGCATAGTAGCTTAAACCTGTAATCCCAACACTCTGGGAGGCCAAGGTGGGAAGATAGCTTGTGGCTGGGAGTTTGAGACCAGATTGCTCAACATAGTGAGACCCTGTCTCTAATATATATACATACACATATATATACATATATATGTGTGTGTATATATATATATATATATACACACATATATATATGTATATATATATATATATATCCTGGTATGGTGGCATGTGCCTGTTGTCTCAGCTACTAGGGAGGCTAAGGTGGGAGGATCCCTTGAGCCAAGGAGGTTGAGGCTGCAATAATCCATGACTGCACCACTGCACTCCAGCTTGGGTGACAGAGTGAGACCCTGTTTTCAGAAAACAAACAAACCAAACAACAATTCTCACAGTTTAATGAGGAAGAAATGCAAAGGAGAAAATCGATAATTAAATCATAGAATTATTTTCCTTTTATTGTACACAATGAATAACTGAAAAAAAGATTGTCTTTAAAAATATGTCATGGTAGACTGAAAAAAAGGGATATATATTTTAGAATATATGTCTACAGCTTCCTCTGGAATTCCAACTTTGCTCAGGATACTTTTGTTACTGTTATAAAATAGAAAGGTACCAGCCTGGCCAACACAGTGAAACCCCCTCTCTACTGAAAATACAAAAAAATTAGCCAGGCGTGGTGGCGGGTGCCTGTAATCCCAGCTACTCAGGAGGCTGAGGCAGGAGAATTGCTTCAACCTGGGAGGCAGAGGTTGCAGTGAGCCAAGATCATGCCATTGCACTCCAGCCTGGGTGACAGAGCTAGACTCAGTCTCAAAAAATAATAAAAAATAAAATAATAAAATAAATAAAAAATAAAATAAAATAAAATAGAAAGGCAGTCGTGAGTGAAGCTGACAACATCAAGACTGATTTGGTGAAGGTTAGGTGACAATAATTATTAATAGCTCCATTTTGTGGACTAGAAAAACTAAACCAAACCAAAACCAAAAAAAAAAAAAACCCTCAATTTTAATTTTAGAACTCAGAAAAGATGAACCATAGCATGAACTGTTAGACAAGGCAAAATAATTCAAAAGGGGCCTTCTTGGTATTTCAGAAAAGAGGAATTGAGATTTTTTTCAAAAGCTAAATTTAAGAAAAAGGCTGATTATAATAAAAGCTGCTTTTCTTCTTAAGAGATACCATTCAGAATTGATTACCTTCTTTCACATGATACAACATTAGATATGATTGACAAGCATGCCAAAGGCTTTATTCTTCTGGCTGATTATCAACTTTTCTTCCTGGGAGCCAATTTCAATGAGCTGTTATATTTTGAAGTGCTGTCACAGATTTATTGGAAGGAACTAGAAATGTTAGTTCCTTATGTCTGCAATTCCAGTAGGAATTCCATGTCTGAGTATTTTAAGTTTAATAATTTTAAAGAAATTTTTAGAACTGTATGGAGAAATGGAGCAGAATTACCACAATTAAATATTTATAGGAAAGCTATAGAACATCAGAACAGTGCTTCCTATAGTCAATCATATCTAACTGCCTGTTATTGTGAATTGATCATATGTTGTTGCAAACAGTGAACTGAATACTAGACTAGCACATAAAAGTCAAATGTAATAGAGTTGTTAATACTTTTTTGAGCAGAAATTGAGTAAGTACTCCTTGTAGCATGAAAGGATAAATCTAACTCTTACAGTATCTATTTTCTGCTGAAGGGAAGGTGTGACCATTTATACAGTTACAGTTAATCAGGCTGGGTGCAGTGGCTCACGCTTCTAATTCTAGCACTTTGGGAGGCTGAGGTGTGTGGATTGCTTGAGCCCAGGGGTTCAAGACCAGCCTGGGTAACATGGTGAAATCCCGTCTCTACAAAAAATACAAAAAAATTAGCTGGGTGTGGTGGTGTGCACCTGTAGCCCCAGCTACTCCAGAGGCTGGGTTGAGAGGATCACTTGAGCCAGGGAGGGCAAGGATGAAGTGAGCTGTGACCGCCCCACTGTGCTCCAGACTGAGCAACAGAGCAAGACCCTGTCTTAAAAAATAAAGTTAATTAATCCTTCATGGGACAAATGAGTCTATAAAAATATCACAAACTAAGGATGTCTAACCTGCATAGAATGTCACTATCTTTCTAGGAGTAACACTTGAAAATTACTTAGGATGGTGTCTGGCACATGGTAGATGCTCAATAAATGTTAACTATATCATGATTTAGAAATGGTATTGGGGCCGGGCATGTTGGCTTACGCCTGTAATCTCAGCACTTTGGGAGGCTGAGGCCCTTGAGTTCAAGAGTTTCAAGAGTTTGACATCAGCCTGGCCAACACGGTGAAACGCTGCCTCTACCAAAAATACAAAAATTTAGCTAGGTGTGGTGGTGGGTGCCTGTAGTCCCAGCTACTCGGGTCACTGAGGCATGGAATCACTTGAACCCAGAGGTGGAGATTGCAGTGAGCCAAGATCATGCCACTGCACTCCAGCCTGAGCAACAGAGCAAGACTCCATCTTAAAAAAAAGAAAGAAAGAAAGAAAGAAAGAAAGAAAGAAAGAAAGAAAGAAAGAAAGGAGAGAAAGAAAGAAAGAAATAGCATTTGGTTGTGAGTTAGAAAGATCTAAAAATAAGTGACTTAAAAATACATTAACTTTTTGCTCATGTACCATGGAGTCCAGAAGTAGGCTGTTCAAGGTTGGTAGTATACTGACTACTTTGGCTATATTATATTGTCAAACTCTCAGAACACTTCTGTTAAAGTTTACATCCTCAGAACCACCTCATGCTCACAAGACGGCTGCCTGGAGTCTGTTTTTCATATACAGGCGCAAAGAAGAAAGAGAAAAGAAAGGTGGTTCTGCAAAGGGATGAATGCCAGCTGGATACACACACACACACACACACACACACACACACACACACACACACACACAGAAAGGTTTCTAGAGCCCCACTCAACAGCTTTTGCCCAAATATCACTAACCTAAACTCAGTCACATGCCTTCCTTTTTAGGTAAGATGGAAATACTGTATTTTAGCTGAATGTATTGCTAAACATAATGAAATCAAATTTCTGTTGTTAAGAAATAAGGGAAAATTATACACTGGTGTTATGTGGGAAATTTACAGAAAAGAAAGACATAAGGGAAAATTAGATTTGGGGAGGGAATTAGAAATCTTTCCCATTGTTATTAATGAGATTATGTTTATTTGGAAGTTTACAAATAAACTAATCCTTTTTCAGGGGTTTGCTTCTCTGCGCGACTAAAATATTTTCCTTTCAGCAATGTGCTGGAGGAGCCAGCTTATACCTACCTGCAGGAACCAATTGAGAAATTCTCAAGAATTTTGTAAGTCAGTAATGAAACACAGCCATTATTTTAAAAATAAATACTATAAATATGGAATTAAATTATGTTAGAAACAAAGGATAGTAAATACTTAGAACAGCTCACTTCCTAATTTTTTACTACAATTTACTGTAGTGCTGTTGACATGATGTACATCTATTGTATCTGTATGGTGAAAATATTATGTGATAGAAACCTATATAACGGTATCTATTCTCTCTTCCCAACTCTGAATTCAGTGACATCACTTTGGTAGCTTAAAACTGGCCATATAGGGAATATTTACATCACAGAAGTTGACAAACACTAAAATGAGGGCCCTTTTCCCTGAAGAATAGGTTGTAAAAATCTACCAGCATGCTTCCGCCTTCTAATATTTACAAATACATTTTTAATAGTTTGCTGTATTAATGGTGGCTAGTATAGAGATCAGAGTAGAGATAAATTTAACGTTTCACTAGCATAACCACATACAGAAGGTTAACCAGTGAGTACATTAAGAGGGAAGGAACTGTTTTTCTTCTATTCATGTCTTGCAGCAGCTCTCATGGGACCACCAGCACCACCAGCCAGATATTTCAGCTCCGAGCTAGAGAAATGAATTTTTTGTGACTAACTCCTTGGGGAAATAGGAAAGGAGAAGAACTGCTACATGTTTTCCCCTAAGGACTAATAAATTTGTTTATGTCTCTTTGAGCTTAGAGCACTCATCAGAAAAGAAAAAGATACTTAAAAAAAAAAAAACCCACAATTCTCCCTCATCGCCTCTTTCATTGCCACTCTTTGAAGCGTAAATAAATGAGGCATTTGGGGCAAATAAATGTAATATTAAGCAGAAAATAAATGAGACAATATAGTGAGAATCATTTAAAAGAGTGATTTATAGCTCCTCTTCTGTATCTAGTATTTAAATTAAGCATATTAAATTAAAATTAATTTTATTTTTTCACCTGGAGTACTTTCTTTTTGTTATCTACAATTTTGTGTAAACCTTCTGCCCCACTCTCTGGAGTTTAAGATGGTGCCAGAGAGATTTATAGGAGAAAGTAGTTTAACAACATAGTGCTTTGGTGAGGCTATGAGGAAGAAAGAGCTCTTCATTGCTGAGGGAAGCGTGAATTAGTATGACCTCTATGAAGAAAAATTTGGCAACATTTATCAAAACTGTAAATGCATATAGCCTTTGACCCAGTAATTCTACTTTTGGAAATATACTCCCCAGAAGTACTTGTATATATATGAAATGATATAGGCTCAATATTATTCTTTGTAATATTTTTGCATAATAGCTAATGGTTAGAATAAATGTAAAATCCATCAATAGGAGTGGCTAAATAACATAAGATTTATTTTTGCAGTGGAGTGTTACATGGCTGTAAAAAATAATAATAATCCTAGAAACTATATAGTGAAAAAAAACCCAAGAGTTAGAACTGTATGTATAATATACCTTTTGTGAAAAATAAGAGAAAATAAAAATCTATATTTATATCCTCTTGAACATGCATTACTCTGAAAAGATCCGTAGAATCTAAGAATAGAGATTTCTATGTAGAAAAGGAGGTTCTGGCTAGATGAGGGACAAGGTTGGAAGGAAGGGAACATTTTTTACTTTTAACTTTTATAGCTATTCACTTTTTGAGCCATGTAATGTATTACGTACTTAAAAATACCTTAAAGCTTAAATACAGAGCTTGCAATACTTCAAGAGAAACTTCCCCTCCATCAACAGAGATGCTGTTTAGTGTGATTTAATAAGGAGTTCTAGCTATGAGATGGCTCACTCACTCAAAGATATACGAGAGGAGAGTTTAGTCATGTGCAGATTTAAGGGAATCAACATAAGAGAGTGAGACACTGAGGGATTAGCAAGAGCAGAATGCCAGAGGCACCACTAGTCTGGAAGGGAAAAGGAATGGAGCGGTCATGGAGATGCTGCAGAGACAACAGCTCTGAACAGAATGCAGCCACTGCCAGGAAGAGTGAGGCAGTAAGGAGCAGAAAGAATCAATATCCCAACCTTTCTGTCCTCTCACCCCTGATCTCCAGCTAGTGACGCACAGAAGCCAGAGGATAAGGAAGCCTGGAGTGTCCTCTGGAGAGTGGTCATCTTCCTGGGGGACAAAGGAAGACAGAGAATACAGAGAATGGATCTGGGCAACAAATGAAAAATAACGAGTGCAGGATATTAGGATGGCAATTTGCATCCTGGATGTGTGCGTATGTCCACAAATATAGGTATGTGCTATACCAATTGTTTATATTGGGACCAATGTTTACTTCGTCACGGTAGGCCAGGACAATTCACTCACATTCTGCCACTGCCAGCACCAAACTCAAATGTTTACACATTTGATTGTTTTAAAGCAATTGCCCAAGCATATTTTTTAGCCATTTAAACAGCCTACTTCGTATACCCCATGAAACTACACCAAATATCTACCAGTCAAAGATGAAATAAACCCTGGAGTTACAAAAGATGCCAAATCCCTGCTCCTCCTTGCAACTCTCTGACCCAGAGATTCTCCTCCTTGCTGCTGAATGACATCACCCTGACATGTAAGCCTCCTCTCTCATTCCCCTCTAGCTGAGGGTTCCCTTGTCCCCTTGACCTCCACCTCTCTGGGTAGTGGCCGCATCCAGTTGTTTCTGGCAAGTCTGCAGCCACCAAAAACTTCCCCTCTCTTACAACCCGTCCAAGTATTAATACAACTCAATAAAGGCCCTTATATACTACTGCCACCTCGTGGTCATGTTTTTTTCTTGATCAGTCGTCAAATCCTCTATCTTATAACTGCTCAATTCAATTGATCTAAGTGAGTAGCTGGTATTCAGATAGCTTTTCGTAAATTATTCCATTTAGTTCTTAAGATAAGCCTGTAGATTAAGTTCTATTATTCCTACTCAAAAGCTAATTGGCTTATCCAAGGTCTGAAGGCCTAATCCAAACCCTTCCTCCATACCATATATAAGACTCTTATTCAATCCCCTGAACTCTCTCATTTTCCCTATCCCTCCATTGTTGTCTAGTGCACAATATTTATTATATTTTACAATATAATATTGGAAAGGGGGGCATTAGAATGCTATTCTCGGAAGTTCATCCAATGGCCAGAGGTTAGCAGATTAATGAAAAAAAAAAAAGCAACCTAAAGACTTTTTGGATCTTCTGTTTTTAGTAAAGTTATATAACTAACTTTTGGAAAAATCTGCCACTCTAAAACTTTTTATGTATGTTGGGTAAAATTTGATAACCTTATTTTTAAATGCAAAGCTTGATTCATAAGGTGTAGAAGGACATCCCCACGGAATGAGAAACAAAGTAGGCTATCATAACACCTGACATCATCTCTGATGGGTATATCTTCAAATCTCTATGTCCCAATGCCTTGGCTTTTTGCAGCTCCACATAGGACAAGAAATGAGGTCTTAGTACACTCGAAAATGGAGATTTTGAACAGGGGATCCATATACACCTGAGAGCCATAAAAGGCCACATTCTCAAAGAATAATAGACTTGTACAATCTGCTCCCCAGCAAAGAGAAACAATAAGGAAATCAATCACTCTTGGTGTATCCTCTGGGTTAAAAGTAATCTTGGGGGTTGGGATTCATCTTTCACTTATCTGTAATGTCTAATAAACCCCAAACCAGACAATTGACTTTATGTGGTTCTAGACTGATAGTAACTCAGAACACCTGGTAGAAACAAAAGCAAATACTCTCTAAAGGGATGCCCAGTCATCAGAGACCTCATTGAATTCCCACTGATGAAGCTAGTCATTTAAGTAAATTCACAATCCAAATTACAAAGCATAGAAAGCATAAGGCCACAATGAGAAAGAGCCAGTAAAACCAAGAAAAATCCAAATTTGACCCTCAAAGGGTTTGGCTATTCAAATTATTGAACGTAGAATGACAAGCACACAAACATATACCCACAGTTATTGAATAAAAACTAATATAATGTGGTTTTAAGATTCTCAGAATGTTTTCTGAGCATGGCATTGCATTTGATTTGTTACAGAATGGATAAGGAGATTTTATGATTTAGTCTTCTGGTGACTAATTGGAATTTGCTTTTTTAAACACATAAGGGAGGGGTGAAAATGGAAAATGTTTATAAAACAAATGAAAGTCTTCTTTGAAACTAAAATTATAATAGTAACCCTTAGAAAAGAATTTACTAATTTGAGAAATAGTATCCTTAAACCTGGTCTCATGGCTTAACTAGCATTATTTTCTCTGTCTGTAAAATCAAAATTTTAGACCAGTCTATGGGTGAGAGATAAAATGCTTTTTCTCCTCTCTTATGTTTCATTTTGCAGGCTTGAAAAAGAAGGTTCTGCTATTTTTGAGAACTCTGCTATTTTTCATAGTGGTAAGCTAAGTTTCTAAGTAAAAACATAAACCTAGATCTATCATGTTAATATGGAATCATTTCCCAGGTACATTGTTAAGTGAAAAAAACTGAAGACACAGAGCAGTGTCTAAATGTCTTATTTGTGTAAAAAACATACATATTATGCTTATTTATATTTGAATAGAGTATTCTTGCAGGAATATGCAAAGAAATGATATTTGTTTGGGGGAAGTTGCTAGTGAATTTAGAGATCTGGAAAGGAGTAAAACTGACCATTTTAAACCTCACTTAATTGTTATTTCAATTTTAGAAACTTAGTTAATAGAAAATAGACAAATTCTCTCACTAACCAGCAGATACCTTCTTTAGTTAATGATTATGCATTATTGGCCATTCATTTAGGCAATGCAATATCTAACATGTATACTGTATTAAACAGCTTGACTATGTTTGCTTAGATCTAACTACTGGCCCACAATTTTTTAGCTTTATGAAGTTGGTCAAGTTACTTGGCCTGTCACTGCCTCAGTTTTGTCTTCTATTTAATGGCCAAAATAACAAAATTGTTTTAAAAATTAAATAAGCTAATCCATATAAAGTGCTTTACACAGTACCTGACATATGGAAAAAACATAATGAATGTTAGCTCTAATTGTTATTTCAACCTTGCTGATAATTTTCCAGTTCCTAGATTTCAAACACATGCATGTACTTGAAATCTCAAAAATGGTCACTAATTAAAGTGGACAGAAAGTTTTAATACATTGTAGGACACTGTTATTTGACAATTATTACAGATTCATTTTCAAAACTTCTTTTGTCAGGCATATTGTGAAGATGACAGAACCAGACTGAAATATCAGAATAAGATCAATATTGTTGCCTTACATAAATGTTTGGTCCTCAGGCTATATACCATCTGATGAGCACCTGCACATAAACATTACATTTCACAGTTTGCCAAATATTTCATGAGTATTAGGAAGTGCACCCTGTAAACAAGAAAATAAAATATGCACTTGGTTTATGAAATCATATCGTTATTCCATTTGAAATAACAAGTGAATGAAATCCTTCAGTAATACCAGTTGAGAGAAAGCTTGGCTTCCAGATAATTCTAATTTATTATTTTACAAGGACAAATATGATTAATTATCAAACAGACAAAAATACCAGACTTCACAGAAGACCATAATTTCTTCCCAAGAGACTGATTTACATTTGAAGCCAAATTGTTACAGAATGTTCAGTTTATAAAGTATTTCTTCTGAGCCCAAGGAGTTGGGTGATTTTTAGCCACATGACAACCCTCTTCTCAGTGGAGAACATACTTTGACTTTCCTTGACTATTGAACAGAGCTAGCAATCTATGGATCAAATTTTATTCTAGGGTTTTTATTGTTGTTTTACCATTTAGCGTTAGTTAAAAATTATTTCTTTTGCACATGGTAATGACATTTACTTTGCTTCAGGTGAGGCATGCTGATAAGCTCAGACGTATTTGCTATTATTGCTTGAATACCTAGATAAATGTTTTAATAAACTAGACATTTCTTAAATATCTATTAGTTTATTATTGCTACCTCACGAATTTCCACAAACATAAACAACGCAAATTTATTATCTCACAGTTTTCTTGTACAGGAATCAAGGTATGGGATAACTGGGTCTTTCACCCAGGGTTTCACCAGATTAAAATCAAGGTTCGTGTTAGGCCTGCAATCTCATCTGAGATCCAGGGAAATTATCTTTCAAGCTTGCTGGTTATTGGCAGAATTCATTTACTTATGGTTGTAGGACTGAGGCCCTCAGCTCCTAAAGGCCTACCAATACCAGCCGTGAGGCTTTCTCCACAAGGTGGTGGTTTGATTCTTCCAGGCCATCAGGGGAGCATCTGCTACTGCCTGGAATCTCTATCTCTGGTCTGTTACAACTGAGTTTTATTTAACTTAATCTAAACAAAGGACTGGCTACCCTGTGTAGTCATAGATGCCACACATTCTCAAAGGGTGGGTGGGGATTGTACAGGGTTGTACAAGGAGAGTGGGAATTTCAGGGGTGATCTTCAAATCATGCCTGCCACACTGACTGTTTACTGGTTATTAAGAGGGTGAGAGGCAAAAAGGAATATATTTGACTTGAACTGTGATTGCACTGAAGCAAAATCTCAGTCTAAATTATGGTATACCCAGCTGTTGTCACCCCCAAGTTTTCCTACAAAAAATTTGGTCTTTCAATGGTGGTAAAACATGGTTTTAAAATTGGATTTGCAAACTCAGAATTGAGGGGTGCCATGAATATACACAGGAGAGAAAATAAGGCTTGTGGATTCTAGTATTATGCTTTTTTTTTTTTTTTTTAGGAGGAAAACATAGCTTGTTGTTGTATTAGGTCATTCTTGCATTGCTGTAAAGAAACACCTGAGTGAGTAATTTACAAGAAAAGAGGTTTAATTGGCTCATGATTCTGCAGGGTATACAAGTAGCATAGCACCAACATCTGCTTCTAGGGAGGCATCAGGAAACTTAAAATCATAGCAGAAGGCATAGGGGTAGCAAATGTCTCACATGGAGAGAGAGGGAACAAGAGAGAGACTGGAGGCAGGAAGTGCCATACACTTAACCAGACCTCACGAAAACTCACTCACTATTGCAAGGACAGCACCAAGCCATGAGGGATCCACCCCCATGACCCAAACACCTCCCACTAGGCCCCACCTCCAACACCAGGGATCACCTTTCGACGTGAGATTTGGACAGGGACAAATATCCAAATTATATCAGTTGTCTGCATAAATTCTTTCATCAGGATGCAGATTAACAAATTATAACTGTGGATGAGCAATAATAAGATTCACCAGTTTTAGTGCCCATTATATGAGGTGCTCTACACACATTATTTCTTCCATTCTTTCCTATAAAAAAAATTGAAGCTCAATTAATGTTAATAATGAATACATTCTAAAAAGTTAATAAATGCCAATTTCTTGCTCATTCCATAGCTAGTAAGTCTCAGAGCTAGGGTTTCAAATCTAGTTCCATTTGAATTGAAGTATATTCCCTAAGTGCTACACTGTTATTCAAAGTAGGAGACCCAGAAATGTCCATGCAGCTTATCCACAAACATTTATTAATGTTTAAATTAATTTTTAAATTATTTTAAAAATTAATTAAAAGCTAATTAAATTAATTTTATTAATTAATTAAATTAATAATTAATTAATAATATTTAAATTAATTAAAAATTTATTAAATTATTTTTTACATTAAATTAAATGAAAATTAATTTGCCAGGCACTGTTCTAACCTCAAGTGATATAATGTGGAATAGATAGACACGAGCTCTACCTTCCAGAATAAGGGTTCAAGTTTCTGTCAGTGTCTGAGATATAAAATTTTCTTGTATCAAATGACAAGTATACCTGTGTTATTAGTATTATTAATAATACTAATTAGTAATATTAGTAATAATGTTCTATATTGGATATAATCAATTTGCTTGGATTTCTGATATAGCCACAATAAATTTAAATAGAAATTTTTTCTAACTATAATAGAACACTATGACATTTTTATTTGCTGTTACTATAATAAAGGGAGTAAGAAACCCTGTGTGTGTGCATGTGTGTACTCGTGCTTTGGTTTCATTCACTGAAAAATTAGCATTAACCGTCACAGAATTGAAAACTAGTAAACATTGAATTATAATTTGGATTGTTCTTACGTAGTGTGTGTCTTTGGGTTTGAACAAGGTTATCCAGTTGCCAGAGCATGTACTCTGGACAGGAACAAAGAGGGGTAGTCACTAAATATACAAATAAATAAATAAATAGAGAAGAGTGAGATCGATAGAGAGAGAGCATGAGACATTGAGATGATTTAGCTTTAAAACATTTATCCAAAATTATGAAAGCAGAAAATCTAGAAATAAACCCAATCTTAATTATCTGTGCACATGCAAGTTTTATAGTCACATGCTGCATAATGAAGTTTTGGTCAATAATGGACCACATGTATGACAGTGGTCCAAATATTATAATATTGTGTTTTTACTATACCTTTTCTATGTTTAGATATGTTAAGATACACAAATACTATTGAGTTCTGATTGGCTAAATTATTCGATACAGTAATATTTGGTACAGGTTTTTACCTTAGGAGCAACAGGCTATACCACAGTGTGTAGGAGGCTACACTATTTAGGTGTGTGTAAGTATACTGTATGATGTTCACACAACAACAAAATTGTCTAAAGATACATTTCTCAGAACCTGTCCAATCATTAACTAATGCATGACTGTAACTATTTTTATTTTGAGTTATATGAAATGAGAAAATCAAATGTAACATAATGTTTTCAGTGATTTGGTTCTTCTAAAACCTTAATCCAGTTGATTTGATTTTGAATCAACTATTTAACATCTTTGTTTTACTAAAGAAAGAACTTTGAAATGAACTGAAGCACACACCATTTCAACGGTACGTAAATAACATGTTAAACAACTGTGAATTACAGAGAGACAACTATTGCCACCTAATGTTGGCAGTGCAAACTGCAGTGGCTTCTTTAATAAACATCTGCAACTTTTACAGTACATTGGACTAAACAAAAATGGTATCAATTTAATACGCAAATTACACTAAAATAAAATAATGGCAATGATAAATATGGAAACATGTATTAATATTAGAAATGAATAAGAATTAGAAAAGAATTAGAAATGAATAAGAATTAGAAATTCTTAACATTAGAAATACAGTTATATAAGATATTATATAATAATAGGACTTTTATGTTAATACCTGACATTAACAGTCTGATAAACTTTTTCATCATGCTATTTCTACTATAATAAAAGCATAATATAAGAACAATCACTTTTTATAACTTCATCTATGTTTTTTAATTATACTAGAAAAATTACTAAATATGCAGGAATAACTGCTTTGCGTTTGCCAAGAAATAAAATCTAAATATTTGATAGTGTCTTTGTAATCATTTTGTGTTCAGGTGTTTAAATATTTCATAACTTTCCTTTTTCTCTTGAGAAATATATTTTAAACGTTTAGTTAAAACATATATATGTATGTTTGTATATATATAATGTTTATTATATGATTTAAGATGAATTACTGTAATGTCAAAGTTAGATCAGTCAGTCAGTACAATCACCTAATGGGGATATGATAGTTCCTGAAGAGTCAGCAGAGATATGTCCTACCTAATGAGATTTGTAGGTTGCTCAGATTATTGCATTGTCATATTGCCCACAATTCCACTGTGTATGAATTTCAAGTCACTGTTTCTCCAGTTAAAGTGAGTTTCTCTTTAAGTTGACTATGTTATGTCTTCCATCGTGTGTTTGTGTTCGTTGTGCCTTGTTGATATCAGTGCTCTTTGGAAGGGGCACATGGGACAGAGGATTCTGATGAGTGATCAGTGGGCAAAAGCTAGTCCTGACTATGAGGTATGGTGGGATAGGGCAAGAGGGGATGTGCCTAGTGTGAGGCCTCTTTCACTCTGGCACTGAATTTCTAAGGGAACTCAGTGAAAGAGGAAATTTTGAGGGCAATATTGAAGGCCTAGGGAAACCTTTTGCCTTCTAAACTATGTTAGAGGTAAAAGTCTGGGATTTAGAGTCAGAAGACCTCTATGTATTGGTTCTATAACCTCTATGTATTGGTTCTGCAACCCTTACTAAATCATCAATTAATTTTTCAAGCCTTGGTTTAGTATTTTATTTATAAAATGGACATGAAAATACTTGTCTAAAACATACACGATTGCTTGCTCACGTGATAGCTAAACCTTCCCCTAAATTGCTACAAGCTAGTGTATAATTAGACCATATATTGCTATAATGTGTCTCAGCTAATCATATCCCACTGGCTTTGGTGAAGCCATAGTTGGGCAATTTTATAGTGTGGAGAGAAAGATACTAATTTTTTAAGGCACTCCAGCCTTAGTTTCAAATCTTTTAAACCAAGAATATATCTGTAAGAGAAACCATTAGTATCCACCAAATACCCATTGTCTCCTTTCTGTTTCCTACTTGCTTTTAGTTAGGGTGGGTCCACGTGACTAGTTTTCCAGTAAATGGACTATACGAAGAAGTGACATGTGTTCTTTCAGACGAAGAAAATTAAGAACCAGTGTGGTTCTGACATTTTTCTCCTCCCCTGCCACAGGGATTTTGTGTATTCCAGACGATATATTAAGGCCAATATAATATAGCATAATGTAGTTTAATACGGTATAATATAATGTCATTATATAATATACAAAATTAAATATAGTCAATAATATATTATATAGAATATATTTTATAATACTATATATTTATAATATTTATAATATTAATTGTATATATTTTATGTTATATGCAGTTACACATAATGTAATATATAATCATGTTATGTAATAGCCAAATAAGAAGACTGACTGATTCACATTGAACCATGATTGTGACATAAGAAAGGAATAAATCTTTATTGTAAATCCCTAAGAATTTGGATTTTTTTTCAACAGTCTTAATTACTATGACTAGTGTAATACTTTAGAGTCAGAACAAACAATTTGGCAAATATTTCATAATCTTTTGTCTGTTTGCTGATGAATGAAGCCATATTAGAATGTGGGAAATTATATTTTATTAGAGGAAGTTAACAGGTAGGAGAGATTTATCCTTGCTTAGAGAAAACAATATTCTAATGAGGCCAATTATCATAATGTAATTGGAGTATTTGTTCTGGAAGTCACGAACTTTCCAGTCTTAATGATATCTGGGCTTAAAAACTCATTTTTTTAATAGATACTAGTTCACAATTTTTTCATCTCTAGGTCCAAAGGAAAATATTTTGGCAGATATAAGAGTGGGCTGGTGGACTGGACATCCAGAATTATGCCAGCTAGTTAGGGTTGGGTGCGGGGGCTACTCAAGAAAAGGAATATTGTCATCAAGACTTTGAGTTCTCTGGCACATATAGTCAGAATCTTTTTCCTTCTTTTCTGAGTTGGTTTCCTATCAAGTTAAACAGAATTTTTTTCTGCACGTATATTTTCTCTACCAGGCTCAGATTATCTATTCGAATCTAGATACATTTTGATAATCCTTGATGATTTTTATTCTATATACCCATGCTGTTAATTATGCTGGTGCACCTGAACAAAACAATTTCTCATTTCAGATAGAGGTACTTGTTTTTCTGTGGGCAATTTTGCATGTGTGGGAAAGAAATGTGTTACACTGAAGAAAAATATTCCCATTATTTATACTCGGGTTATGGATGTTGGTGCCCAGAAAAGTGTAGGTCTTATATACATTTGTTGTGTAGGTGAATGTATGAATAAATGAATGGATGGATGGATAAAAGAGTGAATGAATAAATCCTGAATGGGAACACATGAAATCAATCAGGGAAATGTTCATGAATTCATTGTAAGGCACATAGTCATGGACTACAATATATTTAATCATGTCTTGTTCATTGAAATTATTAGGATAAATATAACTGACAAGATAGATTTTTAAATGTAAATCTTTTATTTTTCTATTCAATTTATTTTTATGTATTTAATTTGCTTTATGCTGTTGCAAAGGGAATATTACCTTCTATTTCATCCTCTAACTTGTTGCTACTTGTTTACAGGAAGACTTTTGTACTTTCTTAACTGATTCTATAGGCAACCAAACAGGCATATCTCAGAGATATTGTGGGTTTGGCTCTAGACCCCTGCAATAAAATGAGTCACATGAATATTTTGGCTTCCCAGTGTACATAAAAGTATGTTTATAGTATACTGTCACCTATTAAGTGTGCAATAGCATTGTGTATAAAACACAATGTATATAGCTTGATTTAAAAATACATTATTGCTAAAAAATGCTAGCAATCATCTAAGCCTTCAGCAAGTCGTCATCATCTTCTGCTGGTGAAAGTTCTTGTTCCATGTCGGATGGCTGATGACTGATCAGGGTGGTTACTGAAAGTTGAGGTGGCTGAGGCAACTTCTTTTTTTTTTTTTTTTTTTTTTTTTTTCTTGAGACGGAGTCTCACTCTGTTGCCCAGGCTGGAGTGCAGTGGCACGATCTCAGCTCACTGCAAGCTCCACCTCCCGGATTCACGCCATTCTCCTGCCTCAGCCTCCCGAGTAGCTGGGACTACAGGCGCCCGCCACCACACCCGGCTAATTTTTTGTATTTTGTATAGCAAAGATGGGGTTTCACCGTGTTAGCCAGGATGGTCTTGATCTGCTGACCTCGTGATCCGCCCGCATCAGCCTCCCAAAGTGCTGGGATTACAGGCGTAAGCCACCGTGGCCGGCCAGCAACTTCTTAAAATAAAACAATAAAGTTTGCCACATAGATTGACTCTTCCTTTCATGAAATATTTCTCTGTAGCATGTGAGGCTGTTTGATAGCACTTTACCTACAGCAGAACTTCTTTCAAAATTGAAGTCAGTCCTCTCAAACTCTGCTGCTGCTTTATCAACTATGTTTATGGAATACTCTAAATCCTGTATTGTCATTTCAACAGTGTTCACAACATTTTCACCAAGAGTAGATTCCTTCGCAATAAAACACTTTTTTTTGCTCATCCATAAGAAACAACTCTTTATTAGTTAGTTCTATCATGAGAATGCAGCAATTCAGTCACATTTTCAGGCTCCACTTTAAATTGTAGTTCTCTTTTCTATTAAT
Organism: Nomascus leucogenys; assembly: GCF_006542625.1. Taxonomy (NCBI): domain Eukaryota; kingdom Metazoa; phylum Chordata; class Mammalia; order Primates; family Hylobatidae; genus Nomascus; species Nomascus leucogenys. Next base: position 74,045,167 of record NC_044391.1, read on the forward strand.
ATTTTCACCACACCTGCAGTTACTTCCTCCCTTCAAGGCTCGAACTCTTCTAAGTTATCCATAGGGGTTGAAATCAATTTCTTCCAAACTGCTGTTAATGTTGATATTTTGACCTCCTTCCATGAACCACAAATGTTCTAAATGGCAGTTAGAATGGTGAATTCTTTCCAGAATGTTTTTAATTTAATTTGCCCAGATCCATCAGAGGAATCACTATGAATGGCAATGGTAGCTTCACAGATTGCATATCTTAAATAATAAGAATTGAAAGTTAAAATTACTTCTTGATCCATGGGCTGCAGAATAGATGTTGTGTTAGCAGGCATGAAAACAACATTAATCTCCTTGTGCATCTCTATCAGAGCTTTTGGAAGATTAGATGCATTGCTATTGAGCAGTAGTCTTTTGAAAGGAATCTTTTTTTCTGAGTAGCAGGTCTCAATAGCAGGTTTAAAACATTCAGTAAACCATACTGTAAGAAGATGTGCTGTCACTCAAATTTTGTTGTTCCATTTATAGTGCATAGGCAGAGTTGATTTGCATAATTATTAAGGGTCCTAGGATTTTCAGAATAGTCAGTGAGCACTGGCCTTAACTTCAACTCACCAGTTGCATTTTCCTATAACAAGAGAGTCAGCCAGTCTACTTAATCTACAGTGAAAATTTGCTGTGTAGTGTAGTCACCTTCATAGATGATTTTAGCTTGATCTTCTGGAAAATTTGCTACAGTTGCTCCATCAGCACTTGCTGCTTCATCTTGCTCTTTTATGCTTTGAAGATGGCTTCTTTCCCTAAAAACCTCATGAACTAACCTCTGCTAGCATCACTTTCTTCTGCAGTTTCCTTACCACTCACAGTCTTGATAGAATTCAAGAGAGTTATGGCGTTGTTCTGGATTAGATTTTGGGAACATCACGGCTGGTTTAATCTTCCATCCAGACAACTCAAATTTTCTCCATATCATCAATAATACTGTTTTACCCTCTTATTATTTGTGTGCTACTGGAGTTGCATTTTTTTTTTTTTTTTTTTTTTTTTTTGTGACAGAGTCTCACTATGTCGCCCAGGCTTGAGTGCAATGGTGCTATCTTGGCTCACTGCAACCTCCATCTCCTGGGATCAAGTGATTCTCTTGCCTAAGCCTCCCGAATAGCTGGGATTACAGGTGCCCGCCACCATGCCTGGCTAATTTTTGTATTTTTAGTAGAGACAGGGTTTCACCATGTTGGACCAGGCTAATCTTGAACTCCTGGCCTCAGATTATCCACCCACCTCGGCCTCTAAAAGTCCTGGGATTACAGCGTGAGCCACCGTGCCCAGCCTGGATTTGCACTTTTAATTTCCTTCAAGAACTTTTTATTTTGTTTTCACAACTTGACTAATTGTTTGATGCAAGAGGTCTAATTTTTGGCAGATCTCAGCTTTCAACATGCCTTCCTCACTAAACATTTCTAGTTTTTTATTTAAAGAGACAGAAGTGTGAATCTTTCTTTCACTTGAACACTGAGAGGCCATTGTAGGGTTATTACTTGGCCTAATTACAATATTGTTGTGTCTTAGGGAGCAGGAATGCCGAGGAGAGGAAGAGAGATGGGGGAATGGCCAAGTGGTGGAGCAGTCAGAACACACACAACATTTATCAGTTAATTTCACTCTCTTATGTGGATGCAGTTTGTAGCATCCCAAAACAATTACAATAGTAATATCAAAGATCACAGATCACCATAACAGTTATAATAATGATATAAAAATTTGAAACAATGTGTGAATTACAAAAAAATGTGACACAGAAACATAAAGTGAGCACATGCTGTTGAAAAAATTGTGCCAATAGACTTGCTTGGTGCAGGATTGCCACCGACCTTCAATTTGTAAAAAATGCATTCTCTGCAAAATGCAACAAATGAAGTGCAATAAAATGAGGTACATCTGTAATTGAATATTTAGGCTATTTGTAATATTCTAAAATCTAAATTATTTTATCTTGAATTTTCAACTATATGATTAAGTGTACTACAAAAATGAAAAAAAATCTCAAATTTTCAATTTTTCTGACTCTCATCTTTCAATTATATAATTGTGTTGGTTGATATCAATAGGGTAAAATTTGAAAATAGCTGTGATAGTGTTTTTTTCTTTTTTCTAAGACAGCAGAATAGAGGCTTTGTTATTATGCTTCGCCCACTTGGAAATACAAAATAATATGAAAAGATTCACATTGCTACCTTTTTAAAATTTCTATTTAAAGTTCAAGGGTACATGTGTAGGCTTGTTACGTAGGTAAACTTGTGTCATGGTTTTGTTGTACAGATTATTTCATTACCCAGGTATTAAGCCTAGTGCCCACTAATTACTTTTCTGGATCCTCTTCCTCCTCCCACCGTCCACCCTCTAATAGGCCCCAGTATCTGTTGTTCTCGTGTATGTGTCCATGTGTTCTCATCATTTAGCTCCCACTTACAACTGAAAACATGCAGTATTTGGTTTTCTGTTCTTGCATTAGTTTGCTAAGGATAATTGCCTCCAGCCTCATCCATGTTTCTGCAAAGGACATGATTCCGTGGTCCATATATACCACATTTACTTTATCCAATTCACCATTGATGGACAATTAGGTTGATTTTCCATTTCTTTGCTATTGTGAATAGTGCTTCAATGAACATATGTGTGCATGTGTCTTTATAACAGAATAATTTATATTCCTTTGGGTATATACCCAGTAATTAGATTGCTAGGTTGAAGGTATTTCTATTTTTAGGTCTTTTAGGAATTACCACACTGTCTTCCACAATGGTTGAACTAATTTACACTCCACCAACACTGTATAACTCTTCCTTTTTCTCTGCAACTTCACCAGCATTTGTTATTTTTTGACTTTTTAATAATTGCCATTCTGATTGGTGTGAGATGGTATCTCATTGTGGTTTTGATTTGCATTTCTCTAATGATCAGTGATGCTGAGCTTTCTTTTATATGATTGTTGGCCACATGTATGCCTTCTTTTGAAAAGTGTCTGTTCATGTCATTTGCCCATTTTTTAATCAGGTTGATTTTTTTTCTTGTAAATTTCTTTAAGTTCCCTATAGATGCTGGATATTAGACCTTTGTCAGATGCATAGTTTGCAAAAATTTTCTCCCCTTCTGTAGGTTGTCTATTTAATTTGTCAATAGTTTCCTTTGCTGCGCAGAAGCTCTTTAATTAGATCTCATTTGTCATTTTTTTGCTTTTGTTGCAATTGCTTTTTGTGTCTTTGTCATGAAATCTTTGCCAGTTCTTATGTTCAGAATGATATTGCCTGGGTTGTCTTCCAGTGTTTTTATCCTTTTGGGTTTTATATTTAAGTCTTTAATCCACTTTGAGTTAATTTTTGTATATGGCGTAAGGAAGGGGCCCTGTTTCAATCTTCTGCATATGGCTAACCAGTTACCCCAGTACCATTTATTGAATAAAGAATCCTTCCTTCTTTGTTTTTTTTTATCAGGTTTATCAAAGATCAGATAGTTGTAGGTGTGTGGCCTTATTTCTGGGTTCTCTATTCTGTTTTATTAGTCTATGTTCCTGTTTTTGTACCAGTATCCTGCTGTTTTGGTTACTGTATCCCTGTAGTATAGTTTGAAGTTGGGTAGCATGAGTCCTCCAGCCTTGTTCCTTTTGCTTAGGATTGCCTTGGCTATTTTGTGATCATTTTGGTTCCCTGTGAATTTTAAAATAGTTTTTTCTAGTTCTGTAAAGAATGTCAACGGTAGTTTAATAGGAACAACCTTGAATCTATAGGTTGCTTTGGACAGTATAGCCATAATGATATTGATTCTTCCTATCCATTAGCATGAAATGTTTTTCCATTTGTTTGTGTCATCTCTGATTTATTTGAGCAGAATTTCGTAGTTCTCCTTGTAGAGGTCTTTCACCTCCCTGGTTAGCTGTATTCCTAGGTATTTTATTCTTTTTGTGGCAGTTGTGCATGAAATTGCCTTTTTGATTTGGCACTTGGCTTGGCTGTTGCTGGTTGTTAGGAATACTAGTGATTTTTTGTACATTGATTTTGTATCCTGAAACTTTGCTGAACTTGTTTATCAGCTGGAGGAGGAGCTTTTGGGCTGAGACTATGGAGTTTTCTAGATGTAGGATCATGTCATCTGCAGACAGAGATAGTTAACTTCCTCCCTTCCAATTTGGATGCCATTTATTTCCTTCTCTTGCCTCATTGCCCTGGCCAGGACTTCCAATACTATGTTGAACAGGAGTGCTGAGAGAGGACATTCTTGCCTTGTGCCAGTTTTCAAGGGGAATGGTTTCAGCTTTTGCCCATTTAGTATGATGTTGGCTGTGGGTTCTTTATAGATGGCTCTTATTATTTTGAGATATGTTCCTTCAACACCTAGTTTATTGAAAGTTTTTAACACGAAAGGGTGTTGAATATGATCAAAAGCCTTTTCTGCATCTATTGAGATAATAATGTGGTTTTTGTCTTCAGTGTGATTAATTACATATTTATTGATTTGCATATGTTGAACCAACCTTGCATCCCAGGGATAAAGCCTACTTGATTGTGGTGGGTAAACTTTTTGATGTGCTGCTGGATTCGATTTGCAAGTATTTTTTGAGAATTTTTGCATTGATGTTCACCAAAGATATTGGCCTGAAGCTTTCTTTTTATGTTGTGTCTTTGCCAGGTTTTGGTATCAGGATGATACTGGCCTCATAGAATGAGTAAGGGAGGAGTTCCTCTTCCTCAATATTTTTGGAATAGTTTCAGCAGGAATGGTATCAGCTCTTCTTTGTACATCTGGTAGAATTCAGCTATGAATCCATCTGGTTCTGGGCCTTTTTTGGTTGGTAGGCTATTTACTACTGATCAGTTTCAGAGCTCATTATTGGTCTGCTCAGGGATTCAGCTTCTTCCTTGTTCAGTCTTGGGAGAATGCATGTGTCCAGGAATTTATCCATTTCTTCTAGAGTTACTAGTTTATGTGCATAGAGGTGTTCATGATATTTCCCAATGGTTGTATTTCTGTGGGGTGACTGGTAATACCTTGTCATTTTTGACTGTGTTTATTTGAATCTTCTCTCTGTTCTTCTTTATTAGCCTAGCTAGCAGTCTATGTATTTTACTATTTTTTCAAAGACACAGCTTCTGATTTGTTGATTTTTTTGCAAGATTTGAAAAGTTTATTATATGTAAGATATATGTTTATGGATAAGAAAGCCTCTAAAAACAAAGGAAAATGGAACTTTAAAAAAGTTAGGTTTTACATTTTTACAACTCATTAATAAGATACCAAATTCAAGAGAGATTATAGTTACATTGTTAAATGTAATCTTCTTTGAATGAAAGCTAATAATGACTTATACTGATGAATTACAAATGCATTTATTTATTGGTGATTAGAAATAATACTTAAGAACTTAAGCGGCTTGAGTAGCAGTTTAAGCTACACAGAGCAAAGAAAATTCTTGTGTATATATATATATATATATATATATATAAATTTCTATAGATATTTAATTCCAGTAACATTTTCTTAAATTCCTGTTAAAAATATAATCAATATTAAAGTCAGCAAAATGCCTTTGACTGATACCTGCATTATTTTACCACTTAACCTAGTTACACAGTGATTTTTTTTTCCTGTCATATGTAACTGACAACTAGCTTTGTCTTTAAGATAAATGAAGTGATAACTCTTATTGCAGCATCTTGCGGAAAATATTCAAACTACATTTAAAATGCTTTTGTAAAATGGAAAAATATTTTTCTACAAGAAATTGTATGTGTAAAACTATGGGTTGACTATGGTAATAGTAACTAAACTATATCTAACCCTGAAGGTAGAAAAATCTCTGAAAAGAAATACACAGCCTAGTTATAATATGGATTCATTGATCTTTTGAATAGTTTTTCATGTTCAATCTCCTTCAGTTCAGCTCTGATTTTGGTTATTTCTTTTTATCTGCTAGCTTTGGAGTTGATTTGTTCTTGTTTCTCTAAATTCTTTCAGTTGCAATTTTACATTGTTAGTTTGAGATCTTTCTAACTTTTTAATGTGGACATTATTGCTATGAATTTCCCTCTGAACACTTCCTTAACTGTGTCCCAGAGATTCTGGTATGCCTTATCTTTGTTCTCATTAGTTTCAGAGAACTTCTTGACTTCTGCCTTAATTTCGTTATTTATCTAAAAGTCACTCAGGAGCAGGTTATTCAATTTCCATGTAATTGGATGGTTTTGAGTGAATTCATTGTGCTGTGGCCCATGAGATTGTCTGTTATATTTCAGTTATTTTGTATTTTCTGAGGAGAGTTTACTTCTGATTATGTGATACATGAAAAACCATTCAAAAGATCAATGAATCCATATTATAACTAGGCTGCGTATTTCTTTTCAGGGATGTATTTTAGGATATGTGCCATGTGGCAATGGGAAAATGTATATTCTATTGTTTTTGGGTGGTGAGTGCTGTAGATGTCTATCAGGTCCACTTGATCCAGTGCTGAGTTTAGGTACTGAATATCTTTACTAATTTTCTGTCTTGATAATCATCTAATATTGTCAGTGGGATGTTAAATTCTCCCACTACCATTATGTGGGAGTCTAAATATCTTTGAAGGTCTCTAAGAACTTTCTTTATAAATTTGGGTGCTCCTGTGTTGGGCGAATATATATTTATGATAGATCATCTTGTTGAATTGAACCCTTTACCATTATGTAATGCTCTTTGCCTTATTTGATCTTTGTTGGTTTAAAGTCTATTTTGTCTGAAACTAGGATTGCAACCCCTGCTTTTTTTTCTATTATCCATTTGCTTGGTAGATTTTTATCCATCCCTTTATTTTGAGCCTATGTGAGATGAATCTCTCGAAGACAGCATACCATTGGGTCTTCATTATCCAACTTTGCACTCTGTGTCTTTTAGTTAGATCATTTAGCCCATTTACATTCAAGGTTAGTATTGATATGTGTGAATTTGATCCTGTCATCATGATGTTAGCTGGCTATTTTGCACACTTGTATATGTGGTTGCTTCATAGTGTCACTGGTCTGTGAATTTCAGTGTGTTATGGTAGTGGCTGGTACATCTTTTCCTTCCATGTTTAGTGCTTCTTTCAGGAGCTCTTGTAAGGCAGGTGAGGTGGTAGTGAATTCCCTTAGTATTTGCTTGTCTGAAAAGGATCTTATTTTTCCTTGCTTATGAAGCTCAATTTGGCCAGAAATGAAATTCTGGGTTGCAATTTCTTTTCCTTAAGAATGTTGAATATTGGCCCTCAATCTCTTCTGGCTGGTAGGGTTTCTGCTAAGTGGTTCACTTGTTAGTCTGATGGGCTTCCCTTGGTAGATAACCTAACCCTTCTCTCTAGCTGCTTTTAACATTTTTTTCTTTCATCTCAATCTTGGAGAATCTGATGATTATGTGTCTTGGGGATGATCTACTTGTGAAGCATCTTACTGAAGTTGTTGGCATTTCCCGAATTTGAATGTTGGCCTCGCTAGCTAGGTTGGGGAAGTTCTCAGGGATGCTATCCTGAAATACGTTTTCCAAATTGGTTCCATTCTCATCTCTTTCAGGGACAAAAATGAGTCACAGATTTTGTCTCTTTACATAATCCCATATTGCTTGGAGGTTTTGTCCAGTCCTTCTCATTTTTTCCTGTATTCTTATCCGACTGTCTTATTGCAGAAAGCCAAGCTTCAAGCTCTGAGATTCTTTCCTCTGCTTGATCTATTCTGCTGTCAATAATTATGACTTCATTATGAAACTCTTGTAGTGTGTTTTTAAGCTCTATCAGGTCACTTATGTTCTTTCCTATACAGCCATCTTGTCTCTCAGTTCCTGCATTGTTTTATGATTTTTAGCTTTGTTGGACTGGGTATCAACATTGGGTACTCTGGAATCTCAATGATCTTCATTCCTATCCATCTTTTGAATTCTATTTCTGTCATTTCAGCCATCTCAGCCCTGTTCAGAACCTTTACTGGAGAGGTGATACAGTCATTTGGAGGAAAGGAGGCACTGTGGCCTTTTGAATTGTCAGGGTGCTTGTGCTGATTCCTTCTCATCTTTGTGGGCTTAGCTGCCTTCAATCTTTGAGGTTGCTGACCTTAGGATTTTTATTCTTTTATCCTATTTGATGACCTTCGGAGTCTAATTGTGGTATAAGGTGGATTCAGCCAACTGACTTCATTTCTGAGAGATTTTAGTGGGGCAACACTCAGCTCCCAAATCCTAGACTGCATGCTGTAGCTCCAGGGGACTTGTAACGGGCCCTGACTTTGTTCTCTGGGTTGGGAATCCACAGTGTTGGGGGTGGCTAAGTGCTCCCAGACCACTGGTTCTTATACTCTGATGGGTGGTATCAGCCAAAGTATTTCATAGTGTGGTGACAGTGGGATCCATCCTTGTAGTGGCAGCTATAGCAGAGTGCTTGTGGGTGCTGGGGTGCCTGCCTCCCTGCAGGCGTTTACCACAGTGGTGGAGGCAATGCACCTGATGGGGATGGGCTGCTGGCAACTGTGCATGGTCATTCTGGAGATGGTGGTGGCTTGGGGGTAAGGTGCTGGCAGGCACAGGTCTGGGTGTCTTCTCTGTGCCCCACAAGCAGGAGTGGTTGCTCAGGATACGGGGGGATCTGCTGTTCTCTGCACAGTGTTAGTGCAAGGGTGGGGCACCAGTGGGAGCAATGCTGGCTGGCTCAGTGCATGCCAAGACTATATCTGCAATGGCAGTTGGCAAGTCGGAGGGGGAATAGGGGCAGATTGCACTCCTGTGCTCTGGCAAGGAAAGGAAAGCAAAACCTGCTTTCACAAACACATGCCAGCAAAGCAATATGGGGAGTTCTGTGGGCCCAAGGGAAGCTGCAGTATGGGGAGGGAACATGGGGACTGGTGAGTGGCTGTAGGGGCCCACAAGCTAAAGCTTTCAGCAGGTCAGTCATGGTCGGCCAGTGCAGAAGCAATGGTGCAGTCCCCCAGGGCACCTGAGACTCCCCTGCAAGAGGTATGGCGAGGCTGTCCCCCACTCCCATGAAAGGCCAACAGCCCAAGGGGTGCTCAGGTTGGACTACCCCTGTCTGATGGACAAGACTGCTCTCCAGAGCAGTCAGACAATTCCCCTAGGGCTAAAGTCTCCTTTGGGAGCAAGTTGAGCCTAGGGAGATGGCCATCCTTGAGCATGCCCCTCTATAGATGCTCCCACACAAAATCCTCTGGGCTCCACATCATTTGGCTTGCTGCCCCTACCGCTTCTCCAAGCAGCTCTTCCTGACAACTTGAGTATCTGTGGTGGTCGAGGGATTTCCTCCTGCAGGGGTTTCAGAGGCCCATGGCAAAAGGTTAAGTTGCTCCTTGCCAGTTCAACTTACTTGTTCCCCTGGAGCTGTTGTGGGTCAGAAAAAAGTCCTGGTGTGTGGTAGCCCCATGCAGAGTTCCCAGCTTTTTCCCACTTCAGCACAGCTTCTGTGTCTTCCCTCCAACCACTCTCAGTGCCTTTCTTCTGAAGATCTGTTAGGAGCGTGCCAGTCGTCTGGATCCCTCCGTGAGAGTTGTTTCACCTGGCTCCATCTAGTCAGCCATCTTGCCCTCCCTGACCTACATTGTGAACTTTTATCCTAGAAAAAACACAGCAGTTCAACAAGAAAGGGAAAGAAAACTTCAGACACTGAGAAAAAGAAAGCAGGCAGCAGCTCATCTGGTGGACTCTAGCAGAAAATTGTGAATGAATCATCAGTGCATGATATGGGGAGTAATTGTCTCTGTGATACACATTCTCACTGAAAAGCCAGGAAATCCAGGCCACAGGGGAGCTCCCTGACCCTTTTACACCCTGTATCTGACTTGGAGAGCAGTCAGGAGACTGTGAAAAGGAACAGCACTGGGAAGTATCCTACGCATGCTCCCAGACCTAGGCACTGATAGAAGGATGCCATTTCTGATCCTAGCTCACATGGGAACCTACCAACTAGCAGAGGTAGACATCACTTGTTATGAGGGTCTTAGGCCAGGGATTTGCAATCTGGTCTTGAGAAGGGGAGGAAACTCCATATCCAGAAATGAGGGGTGATTGTGGCATGGGTTCCAGCCTTGGGCACTGAAGTTTCTTGCTCTGCTCTAATGAGACTGGACTGGGAAGGGTTTACCCTGAGAGGTGTGGTTTTGACCTGGCTGTGTGTTTTGTGGCCTGGTGTGGATTCATGGCCTGAAGGCTTTATGTTACTTGGCTAACTACCTCAACTTGCTGCCAGTGTCAAGTCATGGGAGAGAGACTTGCCAGGCTAGAGGCATGAGAATAAAGTGGGTCCTACTACCACTTGCTAGGCTGCAGAGCTCTAGCTTCCCTCTTTCCCTGTGCTAGGTCTTTGGCATGATAGCAGTTGTTCCACTTCTTGCTGGGGCATTTTTTTCAGGGACCATGGACTGTCCCCACCTGCTATTGGAGCTGGGGCTTGCATCCACCACCAGGGGACCCAAATGCAGGCTTGCCGGGCCCAGCCCTGCCTAGGTTCTCTCCCCCACCCCCTTGAGAGGCAGAGCACAGGACCAAGACTACTGAGTGTTCTAGGGCCCAATCCATTGCCTGGGACATCAGAGTACTTCTCCTCACTAACAAAGGTCAAGTATAAACACTGCTGTCATTACTGCAGTTGACTGTCACTTGTAAGCACCGCCTACTGGCCTGGAGGTTGATCTGCATGGCCCATTACACCATCTGCTAACACAAGTGCACAGTGCTCAAGAAGGAGACAAGCTTCATGCGACCTCTGCTACCACCATCGCCCATGCTATTCTTGCTATTCAGGAGACCTAGAGTATGCCAACCTCCCCAGTACCTCAATACTACAACTGGCATTTGAGAAAGATATCGCACTAAGGCTATTTATATCCAAGGAAATCATACAAAGCCTATACTACTGAATATAAACAGAAGTAATGCCATATGGCCCAACTTAACATACATCACAATCACACCTTCAAGAAAAAATGTCCCACACCAATGAAAGTAAATTCAAAAATAAGAAGAAGAGAATGATTCTCCAGATGCCAAAAAATCAGCATAATAATATTGGAAATATGAATAAGCAGGATGCTATGACATCCCCAAGAGAACATAGTAACTCTGTAACAATGGGTCCTATCTAAAATAAACATTTTAAAATGCCAGATAAATTAAAATATTGATTTTAAAGAAGCTCGATGAGATGCAGAGAAATCTGAAAACCAATAAAAAGAAATCTGAAAACCAATGAAAAGAAATCAGAAAGGCAATTCAGTACATGATCAAGAAATTGACCAAGGAGACTGATTAAAAAACAAACAAACAAACAAACAAACCTGGAACTCCTGCTCATGGAAATTAAAAATTAATAGAAAGAATTACAAAATACAGTTGAAAGCTTCAACAATAAACTAAACCAAGCAGAAGAGAGAATCTCACAACTGGAACATAGATCTTTTGAATTGATCCAGTCAGACAAAAATAAAGGGAAAAGAATACAAAAGAATGAACAAGGCCTTCGAGAAGTATAGAAGTACATAAGCAACCAAACTTACAATTCACTGGTATTCTCAAGGGAGAAGAAAAAGCAACAAATTTGGAAAACCTATTTAAGGAAATAATTGATGAAAACGCCCCTAGTTGGTTTTTTTTGTTTGTTTGTTTTTGTTTGTTTGGTTTTCTGTTTTTTTGCAACAGGGTCTCACTCTGTTCCCCATAATGGAGTGCAATGGCATGATCATGGCTCACTGCAGCCTCAACATCCCTGGGCTCAGATGATCCTCTCACCTCAGCCTCCTGAGTAGCTGGGACAATAGGTGTACCCCACCATGCCTGGCTAATTTTTCTACTTTTCATATTTTTGTAGAGATGGGGTTCTTCCATGTTGCCCAGGCTGGTTTCTAACTCCTGGGCTCAAGCAGTCTCCGTGTCTCAGCTTCCCAAAGTGCTGGGATTACAGGCATGAGCCACCACACCCAGTACTTCCCTAGTCTTGCAAGAGATTTAGACATCTAGATACAAGAGGCCCAATAAACACTAGAAAACGCATTGCAAGACAAACTTCATCATAACATATAGTCATCAGACTGACTAAAGTCAATGTGAAGGAAAAAAATCCTAAAATCAGCAAAAGAAATGCATCTAGTTACCTATAAAGGAGACCTCATCAGACTAACAGTGGACTTCTCAGTAGAAATAAACCTTACAAACCAGAAGAGACTAGGATACTATTTTCAGAATGCTTAAAGGAAAAAAAATTGTCAACAACAAACTTTTTATCCTGGCAGAATAAGATTCACAAATGAAGTTGAAATAGTCTTTCCTTTTTGATGGGGTTGTTTGTTTTTTTCTTGTAAATTTGTTTGAGTTCATTGTAGATTCTGGGTATTAGCCCTTTGTCAGATGAGTAGGTTGTGAAAATTTTCTCCCATTCTGTAGGTTGCCTGTTCACTCTGATGGTAGTTTCTTTTGCTGTGCAGAAGCTCTTTAGTTTAATTAGATCCCATTTGTCAATTTTGGCTTTTGTTGCCATTGCTTTTGGTGTTTTAGACATGAAGTCCTTGCCCACGCCTATGTCCTGAATGGTATTGCCTAGGTTTTCTTCTAGGGTTTTTATGGTTTTAGGTCTAACATTTAAGTCTTTAATCCATCTTGAATTAATTTTTGTATAAGGTGTAAGGAAGGGATCCAGTTTCAGCTTTCTACATATGGCTAACCAGTTTTCCCAGCACCATTTATTAAATAGGGAATCCTTTTCCCATTGCTTGTTTTTGTCAGGTTTGTCAAAGATCAGATTGTTGTAGATATGTGGCATTATTTCTGAGGGCTCTGTTCTGATTCACTGATCTATGTCTCTGTTGTGGTACCAGTACCATGCTGTTTTGGTTACTGTAGCCTTGTAGTATAGTTTGAAGTCAGGTAGCGTGATGCCTCCAGCTTTGTTCTTTTGGCTTAGGATTGACTTGGTGATGCGGGCTCTTTTTGGGTTCCATATGAACTTTAAAGTAGTTTTTTCCAATTCTGTGAAGAAAGTCATTGGTAGCTTGATGGGGATGGCATTGAATCTATAAATTACCTTGGGCAGTATGGCCATTTTCACGATATTGATTCTTCTGAACAGACACTTCTCAAAAGAAGATATTTATGCAGGCAAAAAACACATGAAGAAATGCTCATCATCACTGGCCAGCAGAGAAATGCAAATCAAAACCACAATGAGATACCATCTCACACCAGTTAGAATGGCCATCATTAAAAAGTCAGGAAACAACAGGTGCTGGAGAGGATGTGGAGAAATAGGAACACTTCTACACTGTTGGTGAGACTGTAAACTAGTTCAACCATTGTGGAAGTCAGTGTGGCGATTCCTCAGGGATCTAGAACTAGAAATACCATTTGACCCAGCCATCCCATTACTGGGTATATACCCAAAGGACTATCAATCACGCTGCTATAAAGACACACACACACGTATGTTTATTGTGGCACTATTCACAATAGCAAACACTTGGAACCAACCCAAATGTCCAACAACGATAGACTGGATTAAGAAAATGTGGCACATATACACCATGGAGTACTATGCAGCCATAAAAAATGATGAGTTCATGTCCTTTGTAGGGACATGGATGAAACTGGAAACCATCATTCTCAGTAAACTATCACAAGGAAAAAAACCAAACACCGCATGTTCTCACTCATAGGTGGGAATTGAACAATGAGAACTCATGGACACAGGAAGGGGAACATCACACTCCGGGGACTGTTGTGGGGTGGGGGGAGGGGGGAGGGACAGCATTAGGAGATATACCTAATGCTAAATGACGAGTTAATGGGTGCAGCACACCAACATGGCACATGGATACATATATAACAAACCTGCACATTGTGCACATGTGCCCTAAAACTTAAAGTATAATAATAATAATAATAATAATAATAAAGAAATAGTCTTTCCTACATGGGGAAATGCTGAAGGAATTTGTCACCACTATACCAAACCTGCAAAAAATGCTCAAAAGAGTTCTAGACACAAAAACAAAAAGTCAATATTTACCATCATAAAAACACGTGAAAGTCAAAAACTCACAGGTCTTATACACAAAGGAAGAAGAGAAAGAAATCAAATGACAACATCACAGAACTCCACCAAACCACAAAGACGTAGGGGGAAGAAAAATACCAAAGAATCCACAAAACAACTATATAACAATGAACATTATGACCAGAAATACAACCTCAAATATCAATATAACTTTGTATGTAAATGAATTAAATGATCTACTTAAATGATATAGACTAATGAATTTTTAAAAATAAATCAACTGCATACTGCTTATAAGAAATTCATCTTATGAAATTTGAAATTCACCTTATGAAATTCACCTTATGAAACCAACTGTATGTTGCTTATAAGAAATTTACCTTGATGGTAAATAAATGGAAAATAATATTTCATGCAAACAGAAAAAAACAAGCAGGGGTAGCTATACTTACATCAGATAAAACAGACTTTAAGTCAAAGAAAGTAAAGAAAAAGACAAAGATGATTATATAATGATAAAGGTATCAATTCAACAAGAGGATATAACAATCCCAAATATATATGCACTCAATACCACAGCACCCAGATTCATAAAACAAATATTACTAACTTAACGAAAGAGATAGACAACAACAATAATAGTGGGAGACTTCAACACCCTACTCACAGCACTAGATAAATCATCAAGGCAGAAAATTAACAAACACAACTTAAAACTTAAATTTGACTTTTTTTTTTTTTGAGACGGAGTCTCACTTTGTCACCCAGGCTGGAGTGCAGTGGCACGATCTCAGCTCACTGCAACATCCACCACCCAGATTCAATTGATTCTTCTGCCTCAGCCCCCCAGGTAGCTGGGATTATATGCGTCTGCCACTGCGCCCTGCTAATTTTTGATGGGGGATTTCGCCTTGTTGCCCGGGCTGGTCTCGAACATCTGGGCTTAATCCATCTACCTGCCTCGGACTCTGAAAGTGGGATTACAGGTGTAAGCCACCATGCCTGGCCTTAAATTTGGCTTTAGACTAAATGGACCTAACACACATGTACAGAACTTTCTATCCAACAACCACAGAATGTACATTATTTTCATTAGCACGTAAAATATTCTCCAAAATAGACTGACCATATGTTAGGCCAAAAAACAAGTCTCGATAAATTTTTAAATATAAAATTATATCAAGTATATTTTCAGACCACAGTAGAATGAAACCAGAAATCAATATCAAGAGGAGCTCTTTAAACTATACACATGTGTAGAAATTAAATAACATGTTCTTGAATGATCTTTGAATCAATGAGGAAATAAGATGGCTATTTTAAAAATTGTTGAAATGAATTGAAAATGGAGACAAAACATACCAAAACCTCTGGGATACAGCAAAAACGTGCAAAAAGGGAAGCTTATAGCATTAAAAGCCTACATAAAAAAATAGAGCACAAGTTAACAACATAATGTTGCACTTCAGGGAACTATAAAAACGAGAAGAAACCAAAACCAAAGAGAGCGGAAGAAAAGGCACAATAAAGATCATAGCAGAACTAAATGAATAAATGAAGCTGAGACAAAAAAATCCGAAGGATCAATAAAATGAAAAGATGATTATTTAAAAAGATAAACAAAATTGATAAACTGTTTGCTAGACTAACCAAAAAAATTAAAGAAGAGATTCGAATAAACAATCAGAAATGAAGGAGACATTATGACTGATAAATAGAAATACAAAAGATCATGAGACCGCTATGAACAATTATATACTCACAAACTAAAAAACATGGAAGAAATAAATACCATTTCCCAAGTTGAGCCAGAAAAAATTAAAATCCTGAGCACACCAAGAAAGAGTAGTGAGATTGACTCAGTAATAAAAAATCATCCAACAAAACCAAAAACCCCAGGACAATGCACGAATTCCATCAAACATAAAATAACTACTACCAAATATGTTGAAACTGTTCCAAAAAATTGAGGAGAAGGGAATCCTCCCTAACTCATTCTATAAGCCAGTATCACCCTGATAACAAAGATAGACAAGGACACAAGGAAAAAATAAAACTATAGATCAATATCCCTGATGAACATAGATGCAAAAATCTTCAGCAAAATGTTACCAAACTGAATCCATGAGTGCCTAAAAAAGATAATACCCTATAATCACATGGGTTTGATTCCAAGGATGAAAAGATGGTTCAACATATGCAAATCAATATATGTGATTCATCATAAACAGAATTTAGAGTAAAACCACATGATCATCTCAATAGATTTAGAAGAAACATTTGATAAAGTTCAGCATCCCTTCATGATAAAAATCCTCAACAAACTAAGCATAGAAGGAACATAGCTCAAAATAATAAAGGCCATATAGACAAGCTCATAGCCAAGATCATATTGAATGGGGAAAAATGTTTAAAGCAATCCCCTAAGGACAGGAACAAGACAAGGATGCCTATTTTCACCTCTGCTATCAACATAGTACTGGAAGTCCTAACCAAAGAGACCAGAAAAGAGAAAGAAATAAAAAGCATCCGAATTGGAAGAGAGGAAGTCAAATTATTTTTGTTCACTAGCAATATGATCTAGAAAACCCTGAAGACTCCTCCAAAAAACTCTTAGATTTGATAAAGGAATTTTAAAAAGTTTCAGGATATGAAATCAATGTACAAACACCAGTAGCATTTCTATATACTAAGAACAATCAAACTCAGAACCAAATCAAGAAGGCAAGCCCATTTATAATAGCTACAAAAAAATAAAATATCTGGAATTTATTTAACCAGGGAGGTGAAATATATTTGCAAGGAAAACTACAAAACACTAACAAAATAAATTGTAGATGACACAAAGAAATGGAAAAACATCCCATCTTCACAGATTGGAAGAATATTATTAAAATGACAATACTGTCCAAAGCAATCTATAGATTCAATGCAATCTCTACCAAAATACCAATATTATTTTTCACAGAATTAGAAAAAAATCTAAAATTCATATGGAACCAAAAAAGAGTCCAAATAGCCGAAGTAATTCCAAGTAAAAAGAACAAAGCTAGAGGCATTACATTATGTAAACTCAAATTATACTACAGGCTATAGTAATCAAAACAGCATGGCCAAAGCAACCAGGAAAGAGAAAGAAATAAAAAGCATCAAAATTGGAAAAGAGGGTGTCAAATTATTTCTGTTCATTAGCAATATGATCTAGAAAACCGTAAATACTCCTCCAAAAAACTCTTAGATTTGATACATGAATTTAACAAAGTTTCAGGATATGAAATCAATGTACAAAAACCAGTAGCATAAAATAGATGTCTAATCAATGGTACAAAATAGAAAACCCAGAAATAAAGTCACATATCTATAGCTAACTGATATTTCACAAAGGTGACCAAAATATACACTGAGGAAAGGATGCCTTTTTCAATAAACGGTGCTGGGAAAATTGGATTGTCATATGCAGAAGAAAAAAACTGGACCCATATATCTCACCATATACAAAAGTCAACTCAAAATAGATTAAAGACTTAAATGTAAGACCTGAAACTCTTAAAATACTGAAAGAAAACCTAGGGAATACTCTTCTGGACATTGGTCTAGGCAACGAATTCATGACCAAGACCTCAAAAGCACAAGTAATGAAAACGAAAATAGACAAATAGGACGTAATTAAACTAGAAAGTTTCTACGCATCCAAATAAGTAATCAACAATGTGAACACCAACCTGCATCATGGGAGAAAACATTTGCAAACTGTACATCTGACTGGTGACTGATATCTAGAATTTTCAAGGAACTCAAATGACAACAGCAGCAAAACAAACAATCCCGTTAAAAAGTGGGCAAAGGACATGAACAGACACTTTTAAAAAGAAGACATACGTATGATCAACTAATGTAAAAAAATGCTCAACATCACTATCATCAGAGAAATGTAAACTAAAACCACAGGGAGATGTCATCTTACACCTGTTAGAAGGGCGATTATTAAAAAGTTAAAAAAACAACAGGTGTTGGCATGAATGCAAGGGAACCCTTATACACTGTTGGTGGGAATGTAAATTAGTACAACCTCTCTGGAAAACTGTGCAAATATTTCTCAAACAACTAAAAATAGAACTACCATTTGATCCAGCAATCCCACTACTGGGTATCTACTTAAAATAAAATAAATAATTATATCAAAAAGATACTTGCAGTTGCATGTTTATCACAGCACTATTCACAATAGCAAAGATATGGAATCAACTATCAGTAGATAATTGGATAAAGAAAATGTGGTATCTATCTATCTATCATCTATCTATTTTCTATCTTTCTATAATGGAATATTTATTCAGCCACAAGAAAGAAAGAAATCATGTCTTTTGAAGCAAGATGAATGTAACTGATGACCATTATCTTAAATGAAACAACTCAGAAACAGAAAGTCAAATACCATACGCTCCCACTTACAAGTGGAAGCTAAATGATGTGTACACAGGGACATAGAGTGTGGAATAATAGACATTGGAGACTCAGGAGGGTGGAAGAGTGGGAGGGGGTGAGGGATGAGAAATTACTTAATGGATACAATATGCATTATTCAGGTGATGGTTAAACTAAAAGCCCAGACTTCACTAACTCCTAGTATATCCATGTAACAAAACTGCACTTACACTCCTTAAATTTATATAGATAAGAAAGATAGCTGAAATTATGCAATCTTTCCATTATTCCTGAGTCTAAAAGAAATGTTTTTAGTTTGTAGCTCTTAAGTATGATTCTTGCATTTGGATTGGCGTTTACCATAACTCACTAGATAGATAGATAAGTAGATTAGATAGATAGATATAGATAGATGAATGTGTATCTCTCCATATGATATATACACATACACACATAAGTACATATATACACACACATATATATATTCTTATTAGTATATGCATAGGAGGTATTTATATCTCCTCATCTCATGTTAACAGTTTTCTTCAAAACACATAGAATTTTGCTGATTTTCAGTATCTTTATATATTATTATTTCACTTTTTAATCTAGTATGATGAGTTATAGTAATAGACTTCTTGGAAATGAATCATCTTTGCACTCCTAAATTCCACTTATGTAATGTAATACAATTTAATAAGCTAATGTTTTATTTGTTATATTTGATTTCATATCTGATACTGGTCTATACTTTTCCATTGTTAATGCTATTTTTTGTTAAGTTTTCAAATAAATATTCTGCTGGCTTTTTATAAAGAATCTAAAAGTTTTTTTCCTTTGCTTAGAAACAATTTAAATAACATTAAAGTTGAACCTAAATTAATCTCATTCTTTCCTGATATATTAGATGTTAGCTATAAATTTTTCTCTGAACTTTTTCACATATATGCTAATGTTTTTATTAGAATTTGTATTTTTAAAATATTCTTGAATTTTAAATGTATTTTATATATTTTATTCTCTACAGTCTTCTAGCCATAGAGAGATACGTCATACATAGAGGATAGGTAGACAATTGTTATGTTAAAGATATATATATAGATATAGATATAGATATATAGATATATAGATATATAGATATATAGATATCTCTATCTATATATATATATATTTGAGACACTTGCTCTGTCACCAAGGCTTCAGTGGCACTATCTCGGCCCACTGCAACCTCTGCCTTCTGGGTTCAAGTGATTCTCCTTCCTCAGTTCCCGAGTAGCTGGGATTACAGGCACGTGCCACCACGCCCGGCTAATTTTTTATATTTTTAGTAGAGACAGGATTTCACTGCATTAGCCAGGATGGCCTCGATCTCCTGACCTTGTGATCCTCCCGCCTCAGCCTTCCAAAGTGCTGAGATTACAGGCATGAGCCACTGCGCCCGGCCAAGCGTGTCAGTTTTTATTGCTAGAACTCAAACTTTCCAATGGTGTTTGTTTATTAACTTCATAAATATGCCTTTAGAGTTTTCACTATTAGAACTTTGAGTGCTCTTCCATTTGAATTTAACAGAAACTGTGTTATGAGAACAAATGACTTATACCTCTAATTAGTCCCAAATTTATCTTGGTTCAAATCATACTAACACATGTACCACATTAACTTAACACAAGGATAATCGAAGTCACAACTTAGATATTTATAGGGATTATTTTTTATTACAGAATTTTCCACATGACATGGTAGTTGCTTTATGATTAGCTGTAGGACTTTTTTTTTCCCCAGGTGATAGTAACTGGATAACTTGATTTTTTTTTTTTTTTTTAGCAACTAACATATTTTATGTTATGGACACTAACATATCTTTAAGATGATTGTACTTTACTCTTTACTCAAGCACCTAGAAATATTACAGCTAAATTTTGGACCATCTCCAGGAATTGTACATGGCATCCAAGCATTTATTTTGTATAGATGTGCTATCTCTAACTTCACCTAATTACTTGCTGTTATTTTTCTTTTGCTCTCTGTTTTAGTTTAAAAGTGACAAAAATCTAGTTTTGTTCAAGGGACATAGATTCTACTCATACCAGTTTAATCAAAGAGCAGGACTTATTATGTGATACTGTTTTTTATAGAGCCCAGGGAATAGAATTCCACTGGACCTGAGGAATTAGGTAGAGCAATCAACTGAAATACCATCAGGATTTTGTCTCCATTCTGTACCTCTGTTCACCTCTGCATAACACCTTTACATTTCATCTCACTTATAGTGTTAACTCCCACTCTGAATGATGGTATGTGATCAATATGAACAATGGAAAAGGCTATAAGAATCAAAGTAATTGAAAGTTCTCATTGTTATCCAGTAAGTGAATAATATTATTGATTTAACTTAAAGCTTTTCAGTTACAGTATGCATATTTTTTTCACTTTTAAAATTCAGGGGTACATGAGTAGGTTTGTTACATAGGAAAACTCATGTCATGAGGGTTTGTTGTACAAATTATTTCATCACCCAGGTATTAACCCTAGTACTTATTAGTTATTTTTCTTGATCCTCTCCCTCCTCCCACCCTCCACTCTCTGGTTGTCCCCAGGATCTGTTGTTCCCATGTACGTGGCCATATGTTCTCATCATTTAGCTCCCACTTACAAGTGAGAACATGTAGTATTTGGTCTTCTGTTACTGCTTAGTTTGCTAAGGATAATGGCCTGCAGCTCCATCCATGTTCCTGCAAAGGATATGATCTCATTCTTTTTCATGGCTGCATAGTGTTCCATGGTGTACATGTACCACATTTTATTGATCCGTTCTACCACTGATGGGCCTTTAGGTTGATTCCATATCTTTGCTATTGTGAATGGAAGTATGCATATTTTAAAAACATTAAGGAATAAAAATAGAATTAAGGATACTCATCGATCTAATAAAATGGAGGAAAAAAGAGAAATAATGAAAAAGGAAAAACGTTAAACAGCACACAATAATATCAGAGTAATACATCTATTACAAGGAACCATCATAAACACAAACAGATGAAATCACAGGGTAAAGCAAATTCTCACTTTGGTTAAAACTATAAAATTCAGCTATACCTTGTTTATAAAAGATAGTAATAACAATGTTACGAAAGATTACAAAAAATAGATTTTAAATTCAATACATTATTATGGATTAGAGGGCATTAAATGATAAAAGGAAGATATGATTTTGATGCTATATGACCCTAGCAACATACTATAATATACATGAAGTAAAAATTATGAGTAGAAATGGATATGCAATCATAAAAATTTTTAACTACTTAATATAGTTTTAAAAATTAGTTGCTTAAGCAGACAAAAATTTGGTTTCAAGATAGAGAATTTGAACCATACAATTTATAAACTTTATATAATGGCCATACATGAAATGTGCGTGAAATAGACAACACATTATTCCCAAGCACCAAATCTTTTAAAAAACAAACATGCATTGGCCACCAAGAAACTCTCAACAAAATTGGAATTAAATCATAATAAGTTGTAGAACTTGATGGTCAAAATATAGGCATTTGAAAAATTTTAAATGCATGCTAATATAATGTATTGGTAAAGTAATAAATAATCAAATATTCATATATCAAAATGGATGTGTGATAGATAAAATATCAAGCGAAAAAAGAAGCTGCAGATTTGTAGCATATTGTTTACATAAGGAAGTTGCAGATTTGTAACATAAACATATGTAAACACAAAAAACAATATTACTATGTATAAATACGTAGACACTGGCTACTATAACATTCATAGGAATGATATAAAGTGTTTATAGGGCAGTGGATACTTCTAGGAAATCAGGAAAGGGAAATAGATTTAGCTAAATCTTTAAGTGTAAAACATACAATTTCTTTTTTAAAAAAGATCTGAAGCAAATGTGGTGAAGTGTTAATTTCTCTTAAATTTGGTTCTTGGGTGACATGCTGTTTTTATTTTTTTCTGAATGTATAAAATATCTTGTAATTAAAATAAAATAATGTCTTTAAAGAAATGTTAGCAAAGTAGAAAACAAATGTCCTACAGTCAGAGGAAATTGTTTCTATCTTGGCTGTGTCATTAAGGAAAGTGTGGGATGTTGCATGAATTATGTAATTTTATTGGGCTCCAGTTTCTTATGTTATAGAATCATTCTGAGAATTATATAAGATTTCTATAAATTGTTCACTTAATTTTGAACTGCCACATGGTAGTTGCTCACCAAATATTTATTCTCACATTTGTTGAATAAATGAATGAGTAACGGAACAAGCACGATTGTGTTCTAGGATCATGCGTAAGCAATGCATACTCTTTCTCAATTTAAAATCCAGAAATACGTCTGATAAAGTAAACAAGAGATGATTGTATCTGTATCTTTCAAGAGGTGCATAGTGAGTCTTGTTATTTTCTGAATCTCATCTTTTGATAGTAGCAAGCGAAGCATTACTTTTTGCCACATAAGTAAGCTGCACCTTTGGTCATCATGCTTATTATTTGTCCTGACTTAAAGATTTTTCCAGTGTATAGTTCAAAGAATAAATCCTAGGTGGCCTCCTCAACAACATCTATTTCATCTAGAAATAAAATCATGCTTAGATTTTTGGATATGATTTTCCTTGTGAAAATGATGGACTGTGTATTTGGGAATATTTAACCTTATGGTCATTAAAAGAAAGCTTTTCTCCATTCCCCAAAAGTCAGGACTCTGTCAAGTATCTGTGGAACTAATATCAGACTCACATCCTTGAACAAGAAGTTTTTGGGTTACACGGTGCCAAAATAACCAGTTGAAAGGTGAATAATTTAGTCAAGATGATTTTGTAAAATTCTTTAGAAGAAAATATGTTCGGTTTAAAGAAATTAATTGGCCATTTCCCTGAACTCAACCTCTTTTCAAATGAATTTATCAAAACCATCTGTATGTCTAGACATGGCCAAAGATACAGTATTCCCACTGGTATATTAAGTAACAAAAATGAACAAATTAGAAAATTAATAGTTCTTTAGGGAGTATTACTAATCTTGGTAAAAGAATTGAAGGGAAAGTTTAAGTTTAAATCTACTTAAGCCTATATTATTTTCCCAAGGTGAGTAATTTATTAAAATGTTAATTTCAAAAAGAGTTAATTTACCATCTGGAGGCAATATTTTACAAGCTATAACTTAATTAACTAAGATATATCTAAAGCAGTTCTAAGAAATATGCTGCAAGTTTTCTTCTTTGAGGGACTAACAGGTGGGATTCTTGATTTTTATAACTGACAGCAATACAGTCATCCCTTAATATCTCTGCAGATACCAAAATCCATGGATGTTTTAGTTCTTTATATAAAATGGCATGGTATTTGCATAAAGCCTATGCACATTCTCCTGTATACTTTAAGTCATCTCTAGATTATTTATAATACTGAATATAATGTAAATGATATGTAAATAGCTGTTATGCCATATTTTTATTTGCATTTTAAAATTATTATATTGTTTCTACTTGTTGTTTCTTTTCTTTAAAGAATATTTTAGATCCAAAGTTGATTGAATCACCAAATGCAGAACCTAGGGATACAGAGGGATGACTGGATATGTAATCATTAAACAGTAATCATGTAGATAATTTTGACTTGTAAAGTAAGAAGATTATGTGCTTAGGATTTTCAGTCAGTCCTAGGAAAATTCTGAGTTAGACAAATATTTCAGAAGTTTACTGGAAAAACAACCATTCTTTTTTTGTAGACTTTTAAAATTTTTATTTTATAATTGACAAATATTAATTTTACATATTCACGGGGTACATAGTGATGATTTCTTCTGTTTCATCATTGGTCGTATGTATGGGGAGAGGTGATGTGAAAGAAAGAATGACTAATTAGAACTATGACTTGACACTAAAGAGGAAGTCATGCTAGATCTGTGATCCCATGCAAAATGTACCACAGTGCCTAGACCATGATTCTAGTTTTAAAATTATTTTCTTTTTGCTTTTTTTTTTTTTTTTTTTTACAACTGTATTGAGATATAACTCATTTCCCATTTTCTGGGATTGTCTTTTCACTGTCTTGAAAGTGAAACAAATATTTTTAATTTTGATGAAGTCCAATTTATCTATATTTTAAATTTTTTCTTATGCTTTTGGTGGCATGGGAGGGCGAAGAGGGCTTTGTGAAGCAATGTCATGAAGATTTACTCCTGTATTTTCTTCTGCGAGTTTTATGCTCTTTACTTTTACATTTACATCTATCTTCTGCTTGGAGGTACTTTTTATGTACTGTGTAAGAAAAGGATTCAGCTTAACTCTCATGTGTGGATATCCAGTGTCCCAGGACCATATGTAAAAAAGACAATTCTTTCTCCACTTCATTGTCTTAGCACCCTTGTCAAAAAATCAATTGATTATAAATGTGAGGGCATATTTTTGGACTCTCTAGTCTATTAGAGCAGTGATACAAAAAGGCACTCTATGGGGTTAATTTTTAATGGAAACTTCTTCCTCTTTAATCCTGTGAACTATTGAAATTCAGTTTGCTGAGCATAATCTACTGCATACACACACACACACACACACACACACACACATACACACACACACACAAGGCGCAGGGGGAGAGATCTATGTTCTCAGTTTTATTCCACCCTATATTCACCGGGCTGTTGCTGCTTCAATCATCTTCTTTCTTTCTCAGTTTTTACATTCACCCTTTCTGCTTGTTTCTTTCCTTATAAGTACCTTCAAATTTTCCTAGATCAACAGTAAAGAAACCTAAAATATAATCCTTCAACCTTCAAGCTTTATTTTCAAGCTATATTTCCTTCTCATTCTTTCTCTTTATCACTTGTCTTCTCAAACATCTGTGTATATGAACATTTACCTTTATTATAAAATAGTAAAAACATTGTAGGGAAAAATATTAATTACCAGAAATGCATTCTTAATACTGTCTTCAATTTTCATTTACTCCTCACTCCCATGACGATCTCTAGTCTGTAGCTACCCGTAATCTCAAGCTGCTGTTCCATACACAAATATGGCCCTCCAGAAGTCAAATTCATTTCAAAATGCAATCGGATTTTTCATGAACTTAACAAGCTGATTTTGTAACTTAAATGAAAGAGCAAAGGATTAACAATATCCAAGACATTTCCAGAGAAGAAAACTGCTCTAACAGATAATAACATTTTAATGAGGCTATAGCAATGAAGGCATTTTGGCATGAGCACAGAGATAGATAAAGTAAACCTATGAAACATAGTGAGTCTTGGAAGAAATCATTGAAATATACAGATTCAGCTTATATACCACAGTGTATTTCTCTTGCTTATAACAGCTTGTGCTTTTTCCATGGTCTTATAGGGTTGTGGCACAATCCAGAAAAAAAATACCATGTGTATTTTATGAATGATAGACAGGAGTCTGGGCTGGTTCTGGCATTATGATCCTCTGGTTGGAGTGAGGACTTAGAGATTTCTGACAATAAGTGGAAAGTGGGCTCAAGTCCATTTCACTGGGGGTTCAATGGGTCTGTAGACTCAACTTGTGGTTATTTCCCCCATTCTAGAATTTACAAGTGGGAAAGATAGCTATGGATAAGATAGACTGGATTAAGAAAATGTGGCACATATACACCATGGAATACTATGCAGTCATAAAAAATGATGAGTTCATATCCTTTGTAGGAACATTGAAGAAACTGGAAACCATCATTCTCAGTAAACTATCGCAAGGACAAAAAACCAAACACCGCATGTTCTCACTCATAGGTGGGAATTGAACAATGAGAACACATGGACGCAGGAAGGGGAACATCACACACTGGGGCCTGTTGTGGGGTGGGGGGAGGGGGGGATAGCATTAGGAGATATACCTAATGTTAAATGATGAGTTAATGGGTGCAGCACACCAACATGGCACATGCATACATATGTAACAAACCAGCACGTTGTGCACATGTACACTAAAACTTAAAGTATAATTAAAAAAAAAAAAAGACTCTCATATTTGCGTCTGGGCTTTTCAGGAAAAGGATTGTTATGAAAGGAATGGACACATTTAATCAGATGTAGCCCAATTACACCTGCTTTACCAGATGTAATATCTTTGCTGGAGCAGATCAGCGTAGCCTCTGGCTATTGTTTGACAACACATTCTTCATTTCTTGAGTAGAGAAGTACAATCACACAGTTTATACAGCAAGGCAGTATACATTCACTGTTTTGCTTTAGAGTTTTCATGCTAACTCTCTTATTTGTCATAAAAAGGGGACTGACAATACGATCACTTTACTTGAACTCTGTTTGCTTGGAAAACAGTGATAGTTAAGAAACTCCCACGTAGCCTTCTAGTAAACAACTTATGGCAAAGAACCACTCTTTACCAAATGACTTGGACAAGACTCACAGAAGACCCTTTGCTTACCTATGACAAGGCCAGACACAGACCTTCCAAATTCCCTTTCTTTGCTTAATAACTGAGTAGCTGAACTGTTTTTCCCATTCACTAACTTGTTTTGACCAAACTTTAGTCAGCAACCCCCCACTCAGGTCCCTGAATTGTAACTTGTCCCTGAAATTAAATAAGCATCGAACGCAAAAGCAACCTTTTATATGCCCCCTTCTAAGAACTGGCTGACTACAGAGAAAAACATTTGCTGATCAACTTTTCCATCAAGTCGGCTGCTCATCCACTTCCCTACACCATGTTCTTCCTAGCCCTGTTTACTCCTCCTTATAAAAGAAAAGCATTTTGTGCCTGACCTTTAAGATCTTTACAAGTCTTATGGTAGATCTTATGGTGAGAACATTCTCTGTATTACAGTAGTCCCCCTCTCCTTATTACAATAATCTTCTTAAATAAAATTCCTTTTTATCTAAGTCTGGATTTTTAAAACTGGCAGCACAAAGTATGCAAATACTGGTAACTCACATTAATGTTCACTGTGGGATATAACACTTTTGAGGAGATCCTCAACAACCAAGGGATTAGAATGACTCATCCTCTGCATGTCGGCCAGCCTCTCTTTTGATCACCTCAATATTTATACAGTGGGTATAAAGCTTCCATTTTGGTAGGAATGAACACTCTATGAGCAGAGTGTCCATTTTGGTAGGAATAAAAATCATGTATGAGCTCAAGATCATAGGCTCTCTCTCACCAGGGCTGACTTGGCAGCTGCCACTGCTGATGTACAGGTACTGGCAACAAAGACCAATGCTGACCCCTTAATAAAACACCATTCCTCAGCAATGCCAGCAAATGGCTCAGTGGAAGTTCTACTGCATCTTGGAGGGAACAGCAATTAGTTCCCGCCAGAGGTGTTACATATTCTAACTATAGGTTTTCCCAGCCTGCCTACAGTGCTGTCAGTAGAATTCCCATCTAAAGAATTGCAGAATCCCTGATCTTTTGACATGATATCCGATACAACATTATCTCAGAATAAGAAACCAGTTTTAGACAAATGAGTTACAACCTTAAGGGCAGAGAGGAAACATGTCTAGAACCCAGAGGATTCACCAAACAGATTTGATGCTTCTGTGCCCATTGGTAACTATACATAGGCAATAACACCAAACATGGCCCAACAATAATAAGGCCAGCAAGAAATCAGACCTATTGGGGTTGAACATCTGGATGATCCCAGTAGGATGACTAATTCACCCCAATTTGCCTCGGACTTTGCCAGCTTTTAGCACTGAAAGTCTTGCATTCCAGAAACCCCTTTGTGTAGGCAAAATAAAGTTTGAAACTGAATCTTGCATCCCAGAAACATCTCAATTGCAAATTGGGACGAGCGGTCAACTTACCCCAACGAGCAAACAACTCAAACCATTTAAAGGGCTGGCCACAAGTGAGAAAATCTAGAATGGATGGTAGAGGAGGGAGATGATGAATATAATTGATAACTTAGAATCAGTTGTA
The DNA here is from genome assembly GCF_006542625.1 of Nomascus leucogenys. NCBI lineage: Eukaryota > Metazoa > Chordata > Mammalia > Primates > Hylobatidae > Nomascus > Nomascus leucogenys. The sequence goes on from NC_044391.1 coordinate 74,073,552, forward strand.
ACAGCATGAACTTTATTAACTTCCCTTGAAATCTTTGCAGCAGATTACATCCATCTTTAAAGACTGGACTTGCACATCATCTCTTGGGGAAGAAGTAATGAGGTAGGCACTATTATTATAATAATTTTATAGGTGATGTAAGTGATACTGAGAGATTATGTAAATTGCCAAAGATCACAAAGCTAAAGATTTGAATGCAAGTCTCCCTGATTCCCAGTACTGGAGCTCTTTATCACTATGTCATACTGCTATGTATCTATGCTCATGTCCCCAACTAAACTATAAATTGCTAGGGAGAAGAATGCATATCTCATTTATTTTTTAATTAAATGATAAGTTACTAAAGTGTTATCACAGCATATAATAGTATTAAATGTTAACTCCCATCTTGTGTATACCTCAGTTCACCTTGCCATTATTTTATTTCGTTGAATTGAACGTAAGAACGTGCTGTTCACTGCTTAATTTAAAATTACTTGAAGAAAATAAAAACTTAGGGGGATATTCAAAATACCTATTCATGTTAAGGTAATAAAAACCAACATAAACAGGAAAAAGGATATCATTTTTATTCTTTAAACTGGCACTATTCAACAGGAGTTTCAGGAATTCTGGAAGTATTCTGTCCATGCAGTTCAATATGGTAGCTACTAGCCACATGTGGCTATTGAGTACTTGAAACGTGACATGCAACTGAGTGATTGAATTTTTTATTTTAGATAATTTAAATTTATATAGCCACATCTGGCTAGCAGCTACCATATTTGAAAGCACAGGTTTAAATTATATAAATTATAAAACTATATAATAAGTGATACAAGTTGCAGCTAAAGTCATTGATCAAATTATTCCAATAATTTTCAATTCTGATGTGACTCTAGCTTCTATCTGAGCTATGGTTTGACTGTATCTCTTCCAATGATTTCTTCATAGAATTTATAGTCATTCATTACTGGGAGTCCTGCCAGGCACCTAAGAGGGTGGGTTCACATGCTGCCCTACTTCTCAGCTTTCTGTTTTCCTCACTGCCTTCTTGGCCTCTTGGTGACTCTTTCACCATGAACTACAATGATATTTATCGTACCATCCAGATGCTGTCTGTATGCCAGGAACTGGTGCTGGGAACATTTGAACCAGAGGACAAGGGAGAGAGAGGAGGAGGCCAGAGTGGCATAAAAATGGGAGATGAGGTGGGCTGGATTTGTCTCATCCTGATTGCCAAAGCCAATGCTTTGCTAGGACCTTGTTTCATTCAGAGTGGCAAGGCTCCAGCTGACTGCAGTCCAGCTGATACATGGGACAAAGTCGAAAGTGGAAAAAAATAAAAAAGGGAGAAAAGAAAGAAATATAAAGTATAAAAGATGGACTAGGATAGACAAGGGCTCAGTCAGGGCATCCCCTGAGGCTCAGACCCAGAGCAGGCTGACCCAGAGAGGATAGACAGTCTCATGTGACGCTCCTGTGGCCAGGGACCATTCGTGAGGATAGGTTGCTTGCTGAAGAGTCTACTATTCTAGATGTCAATGGGAGTCTTCAGGATATGCATACAGACTTCCCCCTATCTACAGAGATTTATGTGTTCCACCAAGGGTTAAACTGTCCGATAAACTGAGCTCCCCAAACCCACGTGAAGGAAGGCCAACACACTGTAAGGGAATATATGCCACACAAGCAACTGTTTATGTCCTCAGTTAATAACTAAACTTGAAAACATGTGTGTCACTCCTTGGGCAGTGAGGCATCTCTTCAAGGGTTGAAAAAATAGGTCTTACTTAGAATGCTGTGCCATGCACCCCCATTATCTTTTCAAATAATCAACAGGAGATTTATATCTGGCCACTATCTTCAATCTCAGCTTCAGTACCCAAAGGGGAAAATGTCTTGGAATTACAATGGGCATGCTGTTATAATTGGTATTGATCAGTTGATTTATTAATTTCTACTGCTTTTTAATACCATTGCTCTTAGACTATTATCAGCCATACAGAATTACTGCAATATTTTAACAACCCATAAATTTGCTAAACCTGACGTTCCCATGGGAATATCAGTCTTGAAGGCATGTAATGGCTTTCTTGCTACTATTAGTTTCCCACTATTTTGTCTTTGACACAATTTCTTTTCCCTCCCAGGCACTGTAAATTGTTTTAAAATCTTGTTTGCTTCTGTGTCAATTGAATTCACACGAGAATGGTACTTATTAGCCAGAGCCTGATAATTGAATAATTAATATTTTGAGTGATTTCTGGTTATCGCCCAGGGTTTACTAGTAAGGAAGCCAGTCTGAAGAACAGTGGTTTGACTAAAGACTTAGTGAAGATTTGCACTCTGACCCCTTGAGCAACATACGTTACTCGTGGCATGCGCAAACAGAACTGGACTCTGCTAAGGCAGGATTCAAAAGAAGGTTAGGATGTTCATTGATAAAGTCAATTAAGAGTAGAAGTCTTACTCTAGGTATCTGGGAGGAAGTATTTTATTTATTTATTTATTTATTTATTTATGTAAATTAGTGAAATTTACCAAAGGACTTAGGGAGAATCATGGAAGCCAAATGCTGGAGTAAGAGCTATTAACATCATTTAGTTAGAGTTCTAGATAACAATTTCCACCAGTATTAAGGTCCCCGCTACTAAGCCTAGCTAGGAGCTAAGTGACTATCTCCACTCTGGCCTGAAATTCTTGCTTTTACTCTCAGCCCAGCAGATTCTTTTCTGTGACCTGATGACATTCTGTACTGGGATGCAGCTTGTTTGTGGGCCTTTATGACTATTTACAGAGCCCTCAGCCTTCCCATCTGTAGATGATCAAAGTTCACTCCAAGTGCAGTCTCTAGAGTCCCCTGTTCCTCTACAGTGTGCTTGGCTAAATGCTCTGCCTATTATTTTACTGTGAACCCCAGGAATGAAATATTTTTTGTTGGCCTCCTGCAGTCCTCTTTAACCTGAGAGTTCACTGGGCACAGCCCTTTCCCTGCCTGGATTCTTGTCCTATCCTGCCAGCTAGATCTGCTCTCTCAGACACATGCTCAAGATAGGAAGTGTTACCTAGTGACTCAGCTTCCTTTGGTAGTATGAGCAAGTTACTCACTAAGGTTTGACTTGAAGCACCCCCTCCCCATTTCAGGGAGACCTTGACATTTAGTTATATAACTACACATTCTACCAGCATTAACAGCCCAGCAAACTTATTACTACAGGTAGAAGGAATATTAACTGCTGAACGGATTGGTTTTTGGCTCCAGATGAAAGATGTAATGTAGTGGTGATAGCTTATGAGGGATTATTTGGGTCAACTGATAGGTCCTATAATTAGATACCTGAAAACAAACTCACTCTTGTGGCCAAATATTTTGAGAAATTAACCAAAGTTGTCTCTCTCTATAATATTTTCTCTCAGATTTTCTGAATCTGTTTTCATTCTCAAATGAGGTCTGTGGAAGGGCAAAAGGCCATGCTATCTGAGAAAAAGTCATTTCCTGCTTTTGGTTTTCAAAATGTTAAACCTTAGGAATTAAAAAGGGTTTCTAATGAAAGTAAAATGGATTAGTCAAAAAGAAGAAAAAGGAGGAAGAAGGATCTTTCATAGACTAGCAAGAGATAACCACTGTCGGGGAGACAGAAGCAGAAGGGACTATGTCCAGTGATTCAGTCAGTTCAGGCTGCTATACCAAATTACCATAGACTGGGTGGCTTAGACAATACATACTGATTTCTCACACCTGAAGGCTGGGAAGCTGAGGATAAAGGTGTCAGCATATACACTGTCTAGTGAGGGCCCCTTCCTGATTTGCAGATGGCCATCTTCTCATTGTGTCCTCACATGGCAGAGAGCAGAGAGAGCAACTCTCTCGTGTCTTTTCTTATAAGGGTACCAATCCCATTATGAGGTCTCCATTTTCATGACTTAATTACCTCCCAGAAGCCCTACTTCCTAATACCATCAAATTCAGGGTTAGAATGTCAACATATGAATTTCTGTGAGACACAAACATTTAGTCCATAGCATCCAATATACTGGGTGACCCTGGGGAGGCAGTAAAAGAGCGCATGGTATACCTGCACCAGGAATCTCAAACACCTACTATGGTAAATTAAAGGCAGGTATTATAAACAGTTGATAAGGGCCTGGTGTTAAAAAAAAAAATCTTGCAATGATTATAACAATGTCAATATCAACTGGCTCCCTGCCTCAGCTTTGGGGAGATAATGAGGTTGGATGGGTCTGTGGTAAACAGGAGAGGTAAACAGGCACCCACTTCTCAGCTTTTGTGGTTGTTGACACATGAAGAGGTGGTCCATTATTGCTAGATATTCTGATTTTCAAGAGAAGGCAGAAATTTTGATATTTTTAGTGAACTCTCCCGACTTTTAAGAGTTGGCTTAAATGATTTTAAAACATAGACTGAGCCAAACAAAACACATCTGCAGGCCAGATGTAGATTTTTATGCCAATGATTTGCAACCTTTAGTCAAGGCAGGACCGCAGGCCACCTCGGCAAAGATTCTTCTGAGGGCGGCACAGCAGCAGCAGAGGGCTTTGAAAGGGTTGGCCTGATGGAGTCATGCAGACAGGGGCCCTAGTAACTTGCAAACTGGTGACCAAGGACCAGACGACACCTTCATTGCCAACGTTTTCGCCCCGTGGCCTAACTCTTAGGGTGAGCAAGAAGTAGGAATTCTAATAAGCAATAAGCTCTAAAGGTAATTATTTCACCAGCCACGCAGGATGAAGGTTGAACACAGACATTGATGTGGGTTATGGAGAAAAGGCTGTGATAATTTTTGCACACAAGAATTTGTGGACTGAGATTTACACTTGCTATGTCCAATGACTTGTCAGACACTGCAAACAATTCCTCGGTGAGCACAACATGACTTCCAGCACCCCAACTATCAGGTATTCTCTGCAGTTCCTTAATGTTCAAGCCATCTAATGAGCTGGGTACTATGCTGTGAACTTTGTTACAGAGGAAGGGATTCTATTCCATGGAGAATCTAAACAGATAGTTGCCATACATTTTTTAGCAGTTTTATTGAGGTCTAATTATTATTTTTATTTTCTTTTTGAGACAGAGTGTCACTCTATCACCCAGGCTGGAATGCAGTGGCATGATCTTGGCTCACCACAAGCTCCGCCTCCTGGTGAGAAGTGACAACATGCTAGCGGCCCTCGCTCGCTCTCAGTGCCTCCTCGGCCTCAGAGTCATCTCTGGCCATGCTCTGGGAGCCCTTCAGCCTGCCACTGCGCCGTGGGGGCCCCTCTCTGGGTTGGCCAAGGCCAGAGCCGGCTCTCTCAGCTTGCTGGGAGGTGTGGAGGGAGAGGCACTGGCGGGAACTGGGGCTGCGCGTGGCGCTTGCGGGCTAGCGTGAGTTCCCGGTGGGCATGGGCTCGGCGGGAGCAGCAGGCCAGCACCACCGCCCCGGGCAGTGAGGGGCTTAGCACCTGGGCCAGCAGCTGCGGAGGGTGTGCCAGGTCCCCAGGCAGTGCCGGCCCGCCGGCACTGTGCTCAAATTGTCGCCAGGCCTCAGCTGCCTCCCCGCAGAGCAGGGCTCGGGACCTGCAGCCCGCCATGTCCGAGCCTCCCCGCTGCCCTGGGCTCCTGCACGAGCCTCCCAGATGGGCGCCGCCCCCTGCTCTGTGGCACCCGGTCCCATCAACCGCCCAAGGGCTGAGGAGTGTGGGCACACGGCATGGGACTGGCAGGCAGGTCCACCTGTGGCCCCGCTGCGGGATCCACTAGGTGAAGCCAGCTGGGCTCCTGAGTCTAGTGGGGACTTGGAGAACCTTTATGTCTAGCTAAGGGATAGTAGATACACCAATCAGCACTCTGTGTCTAGCTCAAGGTTTGTGAATGCACCAGTCAGCACTCTGTATCTGGCTAATCTGATGGGGACTTGGAGAACCTTTATGTTTAGCTAAGGGATTGTAAATACACCAATCAGCACTCTGTGTCTAGCTCAGGGTTGGTAAATACACCAATCAACACTCTGTGTCTAGCTCAAGGTTTGTAAATACACCAATCAGCACTCTATGTCTAGCTCAAGGTTTGTAAATGCACCAATCAGTGCTCTGTGTCTAGCTAATCTAGTGGGGACTTGGAGAACTTTTGTGTCTAACTCAGGGATTGTAAACACACCAATCAGCACCCTGTCAAAACGGACCAATCAGGTCTCTGTAAAACAGACCAATCAGCTCGCTGTACAATGGACCAATCAGCAAGATGTGGGTGGGGCCAGATAAGGTAATAAAAACAGGCTGCCTGAGCCAGCAGTAGCAACCCAGGCAGGTCCCCTTTGGCACTGTGGAAGCTTTGTTCCTTTGCTCTTTGCAATAAATCTTGCTGTTGCTCACTCTTTGGGTCCACACTGCCGTTATGAGCTGTAACACTCACCGCAAAGGTCTGCAGCTTCACTCCTGAGGCCAGCGAGATCACAAACCCACCGGGAGGAATGAACAACTCTGGATGGGAGGAAGGAACAACTCCAGACGCGCTGCTTTAAGAGCTGTAACACTCACGGTGAAGGTCTGCAGCTTCACTCCTGAAGCCAGCGAGACCACGAATCCACCAGAAGAAAGTAACTCTGAACATGTCCAAACATCACAAGGAACAATACATCGCCTTTAAGGACTGTAACACTCACCACAAGGGTCCATGGCTTCATTCCTGAAGTCAGTGAGACCAAGAACCCACCAATTCCGGACACACTGGGTTCAAGCTATTCTCCTGCCTCAGCCTCCCTAATAGCTGGGATTATAGGCACACACCACCACACCCGGCTACTTTTTAATATTTTTGGTAGATAGGGGGTTTCACTGTGTTGGCCAGGCTGGTCTCAAACTCCTGACCCCAAGTGAGCTGCCTACCTCAGCCTCCTAAAGTGCTGGGAATACAGGTGTTATCCACCACGCCCGGCTGAGGTGTAATTTATGTAACATAAAATTTACTCTCTGTAATATTGCAATTTGATGATTTTGGTAAACATACAGAGTTGTGTAATAATCACCGTAACTCAATTTTAGAGCATTTCCATTATAGCAGACTGTTACTGTGTGTCCCTTTACGGTGAATCCTTGCTCTGTTCCCAACCCTAGAGAAACACTGATCTGCTTTCTGTCTCTATAGATATTCCTTTTCTGGACATTTTATATAAGTGGAATCATAAAATAGATAATGTTTTGCATCAGATGTCTTTTACTTAGCTGATGTTTTTGAGGTTCATTCATGTTGAGGCATGAATTAGTTTTTTTCTTTTGTTGCTGAGTAGTATTCCACTGTACAGATGTACCACATTTAAAAAATGCTCTCACATAAAAATGTCCATCTGGTGGATGTTTTAATGGCTTTCAGTTTTTGGCTTTATGAATAATCCTGCCATCAATGTTCATGTACATGTCTTTGTGCGTTTTGAAAGAAAGTGTTTCAATATCAGCTATATGAGTTTAGAAAAGGTGCCCATTTCATAGCCAGAAATGTAGAAACTAAGATATGCTTGGGGAATCAGGGAGTGATGTATGTGCACAGTAAACAGTAATAGTAATAATAATAAGGGGGGGAATATGTGGGTAAGAAAAAGAAAAGTAAATGGCATCCAATCCAGCCACAATGAGATATACTTCAAAGAATATCCTCCCCCCCAAAAAATTTTATACACTCTCACACATAATTTCATGTATCCTGAGCATCCCTAAGTTTTCCAGCCTCCTGAGATAACTGTTTCATAATGCTCAGTATTTCTGGAAATTCCTAGATAGTACACACCATCTCCTAGTCACTGTCTATGACTCTATCTCTTTTTTAAATTTATAATTGATGCATAATGTACAATATGGTATTTTGATATATGTACATGTTGCATCCCTCCACCTTAGAAATGGCTCTCCTCTAGTTTCTCTTATGTTGAGCATCTGTAGTGGTGGGAAACTGGAAAAAAATAAGACAAAACAAAAGAAAACCTCATGCACAGGAAGACAGACCCGCTATTCAGAAACTATACGACGCTTCCTCTGAGCCTCAGCCCTAACCTTCCTGACTTGCTCTTGCAGTAAGGTCCACCAACTCCAGCGGAGTGTTACGTCTGTGTGAATGCTACAATGATAATAACTCATCAGTGGTCTTTCACTTATGACCACTCAAAAGACAAGATAGCGGAAACTCATCTCTAGATGTAAAAACGGAAGGTGTTTTGATTCTATGATTTGTGACTCCCAAACCACAGGTATCACTGGTCTTTTTGCAAATTAAGACACTTTTAAGATGTCTACCTGGAACAGGTCTATGAAAAGTGGTTCCAGGTTGTTGCTTTTCAAATTGCTTAAAACTGCTGACTTTGCCCCCGGATTCAGATACCTTCCACAGCCAAGAGCCCTGCACCAGCTGTGCACCATCTGAGCAACTCCTAGAGTAGTGCTGGTTGGTCAGTAGTGAACCTATTTTGAAGAGGAACTCTGATTATCTCATTTCCTATGTGTCACCAGAAGTCTTATGGTAGTGTAGCAGGGTTGAAGTGAAGGGGGCATACGGCTCTCCCAACTCCTAGCTCAAACAATGCACTCTACTCCTACAACCCAACCCTGCTCTTTTTATTTTGTTCAATTGAGGCCCTTGATGCCAGCCCTTTCTTTATTCCTTCAGTAGACTCACAGTTGCGCTGTGCTATAGGGCTAAATAATTATACCATAAATTGGAGGGTAAAAGCAAGGTTAGGGCTATCATTCAGGACTGTCATGAGAATTAAATGAGTAAATACATAAAAGAACTAAGAATAGTGGCTGGCCAAGAGTAGACAATAAACAAATGTAAATGATCATGATGAAGACAATCATTACAATGCAGAGAAGAACTCTACTGAATTTTTATTTGCTCCATTCATGCATCTCCTCTGACTCCAGTACCACATATTTTATTGTACTTTTAAAATACAAGTGACTATCTGATCATAATTCTTCTGCATTATTTTCTTACTGAATTTTCCTATATATTTTAAACTTTCTCCCAGATGAACTTTAGATTTATGTCCAGGGCCAAAGAAAGTCCTGATGAGAATTAAAATTATATATAATGTATAAATTGGGGGAGAATTAACAAGAACATATTATTGGTTTCTGTTCCTAGACCATGGCTATATCTGCATATATTCATGCCAATTGCATTAGTCTTTCAGTAGAGATTGTCATATTAGTCTGACACATTTCTAACCACATTTATTCATAAGTTCTACATTTTTGTTGTTATTGTGAAATTATCTATAATATACTAAATGGTTACTATTTTGCTTTACAAATGCTTTTGAATTTATGCATTAATTGTATGCTTCTGCTATCTTACTGAATTTTCTAATTACTTTGCAGTTAAATTTTATAAAACCTGAAAAAAATAAAACAAGAAAATGTGAGTCATAAATATTCTGAGAGAGTCTGTCTTATGCAGAAAATAATACCATGGAATTTTTTCCTGAACAATTTAAGAAACAGAATTCAAGAAAATAGCTAAATACAGGATTGTAATACTGACCTGCTTTTTTGGGGAAGTAGATATCATCTATTTTAAAAAACAGTCTTTGATTTAATAAGTATATTCATGCATATAAAATTTTTATTATTGTAATTAATATGTTGTTGTTTTATAAAAACATGATCATTCTAAGCTCACTTTTGGCAGACTTTCACCCCTTGTTGAGATGCTATTCCAGTAACTCTTTTAGAAAAAGTATAATTTGGAATAATTTGTTCTTATTGAATTCATGGTGGCTTCATCGAGTGTCATTTCCTTTGCTAAATTAAATAATTTGCTCTAAAATTTTACCTAGAGTTGTTCTTAGGCCCACCAGGTATAGTTTGTGGCATATACTTTTACTTCCCCTTTGAAAACTGGAATAAGATTAGTCTGGTTTTTGTTTGTTTGTTTGTTTGGTAGCTTAGCTGGGCTTTATGGTTATTGGCAGCTGCTCAACAATGTCATCTGCAAGTTCCCTCAGCTCTTGGGATGTAATCAATCTGAAACAGGAGACTTGAACTAATTACAAGTTGATTGGTGATATCTGAAGATGTCTTCATCTGTTTTGATCTTCATCTCTCTCTTACTAATGTTTCTTCCCAGATTTCTAGCCTAAGGATGATTTTATTTGGCAGGCACAATGAAAAAAGTAAAGAATTGAACAGTTCATTATTCACTGTTACACGTTCTCATTATACTTTCCTACTTCCAAGCAAGCTCTTCTTGTTCTTCATCTGAACGTACCTATTCATTTTATATACTTTATATGATTTTTTTTTAAGACAGAGTCTTTTTCTGTCGCCAGGCTGGAGTGCACTGGCGCGATCTTGGGTCACTGCAACCTCTATCTCCCGGGATCAAGTGATTCCCCTGCCTCAGCCTCCCAAGTAGCTGGGACTACAGGCAGGCACCACCATGCCTGGCTAATTTTTTGTATTTCAGTAGAAACTTAAAATTTTTGTATTTTTAGTAGAGGTGGGAGTTTCACCATGTTGGCCAGGATGGTCTCGATCTGCTGACCTTGTGATCTGCCCACCTCAGCCTAACAAAGTGCTGGGATTACAGGCATGAGCCACCGCACCCAGCCACTTTAACAGTTTTTTAAGCCTAAAATTTCTCTAGCTTATCTTACATGTCTGGTGCCTATATTAACCTAAGTTATATGTTTGATTAGTGGCCGAGCTCATTATATAACCACTTGTGCACTCATTTCAGATTCAATATGGACCCTTTCCTTTTCTCTAGATTGGAAGCATTTCAGTCTATGTAAATGAAATTAAATTTTCACGTGGATATCAACCTTCTCAAATTACCACCCCTTTTACAGTCTCAGACTATGTTATTATACCTACTTATTTTCTGAACTTGTGAAATTTGCCATCCTAACAATTAGATTTTACTTTGCACTTGACTGACACCTTATTAGTATATCCTGGAACTGCCTTTCTCAATGTCCAACCAAAATACTAAGGAAATCAGAGAAACAAGTAAAATGGGCACACACACACACACACACACACATAAAAACACACTAGAACTAACAGTCAATTGATTGAATAAGTCTATTAAAAATTAAATTCACTGACTACAATGTTGAGTGAGCTTATAGAAACAAGAAAGTAGAATGAAAAGAATTTCTCTATACCTGACCCCATTCAAAAATGCAGTGACTAGGCCAGGCACAGAGGCTTAAGCCTGTAATCCCGGAACTTTGGGAGGCCGAGGCAGGTGAATCAATTTAGGCCATGAGTTCGAGACCAGCCTGGCCAACATGGTGAAACCCCATTTCTACTAAAAATACAAAAATAATTAGTCGGGCATGGTGGCACATGCCTGATACAAAACAAAGCCAAATATATCACAGAGAAAGAAAACAAATATCCTTCATGAACTTAGATACAAATTTCTTTAATAACTTACTAACAAACAATTCAACAACATATAAAACTTATAAAAAAAGATTATGTATACCATGACCCAGTTGGATTTATTTCAGAAATGCAAGATTGTCTTTATATTTGAAAATCAGTTAGTGTAATATATACATCATATTAACAGAATGAAGGACAAAAATACATCATCTGAAAGATGCAGAAAAAGCATTTGATAAAACCCAACATTTATAATAAAAATTCTCAGCAAACTAGAAGAAACTTCATTCTGATAAAGGGCATCTACCAACAATTTAACAAAAGTACAATAATTGTACATTGCATTTTATAAACCATTCTTGAAATAAATTAAAGAAAATTTAAAATAGCCTGTGATCATGGATTGGAGAACTCAGTATTGTTAAGATGACAGTTTTCCTCAAATTAATCTGTAGATTTAACACAATCTTTATCAAAATCCCAGCAGGCTTTTGTGTAGAAATTGACAGGTTTCTCCTAAAATTTGTAAAGAAATGCAAAGGATCTAGAATAACCAAAATAATTTTGAAAAAGGAAGAACAAATTTAGAAAATTTTTACTACTCAATTTCAAAGCATTTTGTAATACTATAATAATGGAGACAGTGTGGTATTTGTGTAAAGATAGGTATACAAATAAATGGAACAGAATTAAGAGTTTGTAATAATCGTTTATGATTTTTGACAAAGGTATTAAAACAATACAAGAGTGAAAAGATAGTCTTTTCAACAAGTTGTACTGGGACAAGTGGATATTCCTATTTAAAAAAATAAATTTAGATCATTACCTCACACCACACACAAAATTTAACTCAAAATGGACCACAGACATAATGTACCAGCTAAAACTGTAAAACTTCTACAATAAAAGATAGGAGAAAGTTCTCGTGTTCTTGGTGTGGGCAAAGAGTTCTTAGACATAACCATAACAGCTAGGGCCATAAAAAAGCATGATAAATTTAACCTCACTAAAATTAAAAACTTTTGTACTTCAAAAGACACTATTAAGAAAATAAAAAGACAAGTTGCAAGCTGGACAAAAAATTGCATATTATATATCTAGTAAAGGTCTTCTATCCAGAATAGAAAAAAAAAAAACCTCTTACAACTCGATCACAAAAACCAAAATAACCCAATCAAAAAGAGACAGAAAACACTCACAGAGAAAAAAAAAATAACCTGATGAAAAAATGGGCAAAGGACATGATTAGACATTTTTCCAGAGAAGATATTCAAATGGCTAATAAGCACATGAAAAGATGCTTAACATCATTAACCAACAGGAAAGCTGAAATTAAAGGCACAATATTATATCAGTACACATCCACTAGAATCTCTCTTGAGAAGATTATAGTCTGGTTGGAAAAGGCAGACACATAAATACTATCTGTTACAGTTACTACCAGGGAAATCTAAATAGGGTTTAGTTACACATAAAAAGGCCATGGATGAAAAACTGTAGCAATAGACAGGCTGGATACCCCTCACTAGACTATGATGTTTCTATGATGTTTTAACTCCCAGCTTTTCAAAGTCTCTTCCCCTAACAATGGCCCTGTTAATAAATTGCAAAGGACCTCACTTCACGTTTCTTTATTACCTTTGAATAAAGTTTCTTCAAACTTTTATCTTTTGGGGGTCTACTTTAGATCTTTTTATTGCTTTTAATCCATCCATCCATTCACTTATTCATTCATTCAATCATTCATTTAGTCATATAATCAGTAAAGGTTTATTGAGCATCTTTTATCACCAGCACTGTTCTAGGCACTTGGAGTTCAAAAGTGGAAAAAAAAAATAGTGAAACATGATTGCCCTAATAGTGCTTAACTTATCAGTACAAGAAGGTTTGAATTCTTCTTCTACAGGAAGAAGCGCACATGGTTTTTCTTGCATTTGTGCCCATCATTATTTCTGTTTCACCTATTCTTTGTTACACTCTAAAATTTATGTCTGTTAACCTTGATGTTAAATTCATCATGCCAATACTTCATACTATTTGATTATTTAGTTTAGTTTTCCTCATTTTCTCCATCAAATCTATGAAATTTTTCCCAGATGGCTGAAGTGTGTCTCTCAAACTCCAAATTCCCTGTTATCACCTTTTTCATAAATAAGGAATCAAAGCTTGCACTGAGCACTAACCAGAGTTTGTCATCTCAGCAGGAAGACAAATACAGCTGCTTCACTGCAGGTGACAGGGACAAGACTCCTGAATCCACGCCTAACGTTGCTGCTTAAAGACTCTCCTTTCTATTGACCTTGGCACTCTTTGGCCCTATTCTTGACATCTCTCACTTCTCTGAGTGAGCTTATGGGGGCTCAGTTTGATTAAATCAACCCATAGGCATCTGTAATTACCAGTCGTTACCAAAACTGGATAATGTAACCCAGCAACTGTCAGAATGTTTAAAATGTTTAAAATAGAAGAAATGAAGACACAAAAATTATCCTGTATCATTTATTGTATTATTTCACAACAGATCTTACTTTTAAAAAATTTAGAAGTTGGTTCTGTTTTTGAGGTTAATAAATTTCATTAATTTATCAAAGGAAAGTTTAAGTAACTGTAGGAAAACATAATACATATTTTAAGTATAGTTGTTCTTATTTTAGTATGTATATTAGGGCATTTTCTGCTTCTGTCTCTACTTTTATACATGAATATTAACCTGTACCTGAAGGTCATTCTTAGAAGTAGATGAAGGACTGGGCACAGTCACTCACGCCTGTAATCCCATCACTTTGGGAGGCCAAAGTGAGAGGATCCCTTGAGCCTGGGAGTTTGAGACCAGCCTGGCAACATAGGGAGACCTCATCTCTATTTTAAAAAAAAAATTACTCTTCAAGGAGAACTACAAACCACTGCTCAATGAAATAAAAGAGGATACAAACAAATGGAAGAACATTCCATGCTCATGGGTTGGAAGAATCAATATTGTGAAAATGGCCATACTGCCCAAGGTAATTTATAGATTCAATGCCATCCCCATCAAGCTACCAATGACTTTCTTCACAGAATTGGAAAAAACTACTTTAAAGTTCATATGGAACCAAAAAAGAGCCCGCATCACCAAGTCAATCCTAAGCTGAACGAACAAAGCTGGAGGCATCACGCTACCTGACTTCAAACTATACTACAAGGCTACAGTAACCAAAACAGCATGGTACTGGTACCAAAACACAGATACAGATCAATGGAACAGAACAGAGCCCTCAGAAATAATGCCACATATCTACAACTATCTGATCTTTGACAAACCTGACAAAAACAAGCAATGGGGAAAGGATTCCCTATTTAATAAATGGTGCTGGGAAAACTGGCTAGCCATATGTGGAAAGCTGAAACTGGATCCCTTCCTTACACCTTATACAAAAATTAATTCAAGATGGATTAAAGACTTACATGTTAGACCTAAAACCATAAAAACCCTAGAAGAAAACCTAGGCAATACCATTCAGGACATAGGCATGGGCAAGGACTTCATGTCTAAAACACCAAAAGCAATGGCAACAAAAGCCAAAATTGACAAATGGGATCCAATTAAACTAAAGAGCTTCTGCACAGCAAAAGAAACTACCATCAGAGTGAACAGGCAACCTACAAAATGGGAGAAAATTTTTGCAACCTACTCATCTGACAAAGGGCTAATATCCAGAATCTACAACGAACTCAAACAAATTTACAAGAAAAAAACAACCCCATCAAAAAGTGGGCAAAGGACATGAACAGACACTTCTCAAAAGAAGACATTTATGCAGCCAAAAAACACATGAAAAAATGCTCATCATCACTGGCCAGCAGAGAAATGCAAATCAAAACCACAGTGAGATACCATCTCACACCAGTTAGAATGGCCATCATTAAAAAGTCAGGAAACAACAGGTGCTGGAGAGGATGTGGAGAAATAGGAACACTTTTACACTGTTGGTGGGACTGTAAACTAGTTCAACCATTGTAGAAGTCAGTGTGGCAATTCCTCAGGGATCTAGACCTAGAAATACCATTTGACCCAGCCATCCCATTACTGGGTATATACCCAAAGGACTATAAATCATGCTGCTATAAAGACACATGCACACGTATGTTTATTGCAGCACTGTTCACAATAGCAAAGACTTGGAACCAACCCAAATGTCCAACAACGATAGACTGGATTAAGAAAATGTGGCACATATACACCATGGAATACTATACAGCCATAAAAATGATGAGTTCATGTCCCTTGTAGGGACACGGATGAAACTGGAAACCATCATTCTCAGTAAACTATCACAAGGACAAAAAACCAAATACCGCATGTTCTCACTCATAGGTGGGAATTGAACCATGAGAACACATGGACACAGGAAGGGGACTGTTGTGGGGCTGGGGGAGGGGGGAGGGTTAGCATTAGGAGATATACCTAATGCTAAATGACGAGTTAATGGGTGCAGCACACCAACATGGCACATGGATACATATGTAACAAACCTGCACATTGTGCACATGTACCCTAAAACTTAAAGTATAATAATAATAATAAAAAAAGAAAAAAAAATTACCTAGATCTGTGGCACATGCCTGTGGTCCCAGCTACTCAGGAGGCTGAAGCGAGATAATCGCTGGAGCCTGGGAGGTCGAGGCTGGAGTGAGCTATAATTGTGCCACTTCACTCCAGCCTGGGTGAAAGAACAAGACCCTGTCTCAAAAAAGAAAAGAAAAGAAAACAGATGAAGGGACAAATATTTACTAACTCCCTATGTTAATTAATGATAGGATATAACTCTATCCTCATAATAGTACTAAAATGTATATATTATTGTTCATGTTCTTTGGAAGAAAGAATGCAAGCTCAAATGTGATCATAAATTTATTCAGGATTATAGAATTATTAAGCAGGAAAGGAAGGCTTCATTCTCGTATCTCTTTGACAGCAACAAATCTCCATCATAGTCCTATTGTGCCATCCCATATTTAAGCTTAAGAAATAATGCTTACAACTAGAAGAGCCCCTAAATTTACATTAAAAGTTAACCGAGCATAGTAAGTATGGCTACATTTTAGTTCTAAATTCATCCTTGGTAAAATCTCATCATTGGAAGAAGTAGAAGAAAGATGAGATTCATGAGTTTTGGGGTTCAGAAGCAATGAATAATTTTTCTCCTGCCTCATTACTCAATGTAACACATGTACAAATGCTTTTAGGTACAATGAAAATACGTCTTACAGACTGCCACTTTGGGAGAAACATTCACTTTACATTTTGAGTGAGAGAACTAGATTTAAAATTCTCTGTCAGTACATTTTCAGAGACTCCTACAATTTTTAAAACTGTTTCTTCATTTCCTTAAGTCATTGTTTGTGCTAGAATTTCAACAGTGTCTCCCTGGCTTTTGCCATCAGTGAAACAAAGAGTCTTTCAAGAAACTGACTAACAAAACAAAAAATTACTGGTCATGATATTTTGGTTCATTTTTTTCACAACAAATATTTCATGTATGCTTATTGTTGGTTGCCTCCTTTAAATCTAGCCGAAAGGAGGGCAGATGATCTTGTTTATTTTGATGAAAATGCATCTGTAACTTAAAATATGACCATTAATGAATGGTCATATTTGGTTGGATTTTGGTCTTAGAATGCAAAGAAATACACCGGCCTTAGTGCTGTTGGAAAATGTCAAAATATACCTAAAAGCAAACAAGATGCCATTGCAGGCCTTCTCTACAGCCAGGTAAGGACAGGACTAAGCCTGCATACTGCCTCCAGGGAGCTTCCCTCCACACCTGCCCAAACAAAGCTGCAGAGCTTGAGTGTGAAAGTCTGAAACAAAGCTGAATCTTCAGCAACACTGACTGTGGCCCGTGGGGACAGAAGGCCTAATCACTTCTAATCACTTCCCCCCACCCTCCCCCCAACCCCCCCCCAATCTTCTTTTTTAGATGCAGGGTCTTTCTGCTTTGCCCTGCCTGGTCTCCATCTCTTGGTCCCAAAAGGATCCTCTCACCTCAGCTTTCTAAGTAGCTGAGACTACAGGTGCAGGCCATGGCTCTCAGCTTTCAGACCTTCTTTCAAAACATAAGTCAGATAACAAAACTTCTCACCTTATTGGAATTCAAACCCAAATCCCCCATGACTTTGCCCCCAGCTACATCTCAGACCTCAGCTCCTACCCCTTTCCCACTTCTTACCAGCTCCCACCACTCACAAACACACGAGGTATAATCCTGTCTCAATGACTTTGCAACTTCTACATTCTGTCCCGGGAATTCTTTTCTTCAGCCACGGCCACTCAGATCACTCTTTAAGTTCCCTCAGATCTCTATTAACATGTCACCTTGTTAGAAATGTCTTTCTCAAGGATATAATATGAAATTAAGACTTTCTCTCTTCCCATTGTTTTGTTAAATTCCCTTGTGTTATTTCTTATACCCTTTAATCACTACTTCGCACATGATGTATTGTTTATTGTCTCTTTGCCACTACCAGAATTAAAAGCTCCAGGAAGAGTGAATAAAATAGTCTTATTATTGCTTTCCATAGAATATCCCTGGCCCATAGCAGGAACTCAGAAAGGACTGGTTAAATAAATTGTTAAATGAAATCAGCAAGATTTATTTTCTTTTTGACTTAAAACATCAAAAGTGATCAACAGAATGGCTTAATTGCTTTAATGACCAGGAAATGTAGGTGAATGATAAGGAAGTCAGTGGACTTGGCTAAGTCTTAAAATGAAACCCATGGTTTGGGTTATCCCAAGATGAGAATGAACTCTAGAATCATTTTATGATCACTACATCAGTTTTTAATGTCACCCAATATGTTTCATTTACTTCTATTGGTCTCCTGTTTCCCCTTCTGAAAAGTTTTAAACTTTATAATCTTCAAGTTAAACTCATACCATCTCCTCCTTAAAAGGAAACAGAAGCAATACTAATGTGCTCTGATTAAGATTAGAAAACTCTATTTAGAAGATTGTGTGTATGTGTGTGTGTGCTGTTTTCTAATAGAGCTTCCACATAATGGCTTTTAACTTTTCAATATAGAAAATGCTTGATGAGATATAGCTAGAACAATCTGATCTGATACTTGGGGCTTTATAGCTGTCGTAGATTTTTGTTCAGAAAAAAAGGAATGATGAGCTAGCTGAGCATAATAACGTGAAAGACAGAATGTGTTTTCTGTCTACTATTGTTCACTTAAAAATCTCTGAACATCGTACTTCCTTTATTTTGTGCATGTATGAGGCCAAAAATATGCCTGCCATTATAATCAACTTCTTATCCTGATCTAGGATATTTTTATGAATAAGATAGCTATGTTTTGACTTGCTGTTTTATTTTCATTGTGCTGAACCTAGGGTTTTTTAATCTTCCTTTATAGAAACGAAAAAGTCTTGCAATGCTAAAACAAGCACATGATTTTAGAGGTTTTATTTTTAAAGGCCAATGTACTTATACATACACAATTAGTTTTCTCGTAAAATATAACATTTTTTCATGTTCAATTTTGTCCCTTGTTCTTTAACATGTGATATATTATCAAAATATCGAGGTAAGGTTGCCAGGAGCTTAGCAAAGTAATGATAATGTACATTCTTTTGTCCCCTAGAGTTAAGCTATCATCACAGACATATCTACTAATTCCTACAATTTAAACTACATCTATCTGTTCAATATGACCTCCTCAATTTGATTCACAAGAGTGTATTTTGAGGTATTATAATTGAATCCATACAGTGACCACAGGGAGGGCAGGTAAGGGCAGAAATTTATTTCTGATTTCTCTAGAGAAGATGATAACAATGAAGTGAATTATAATTGAGTTCTACAAAACATGAAGAAAGACAAATTTAGCTTTCAAATGTGTCTAAATACATTATGCTTAGAGTTTAATACCATTTTAATATTTTCTTTCTAAATAAGAAAATTACATTCTTTGAATTTTTGAAGATTGGGTGTGTTGGTAATGCCCTCGCCACTTGTCACCAAATCATTTTTTATTGCTTAATTTGTCACTACTGTAAGGAAATTACCTTTACAACCAAAGTATTTAAGTTACGAGCTGACACTGCATACACAAGTGTGCTACTGTTGCCCAGGGTAATCTGAACCCTGAGAGCTGGGAAAGAGGCAAAATAGATTCTGGAAGCCTTCATTGGGATCCTACTTGGAAGGTATCTGCAACTTTGGATTTCTTTGAGGCTTTCTCACAATCTCATTTAATTAGGCTAATACTCCCTAATACTTTGTCATGTTACAGATTGTGTGAAATCTAATTTAAATATGTGCAAATCTTTTGCTATTCAACGGGACCTTTGCGTGGTGCAGCCAAATGTGGTAAATGTATCTTATTCAATGTTTCTTCCTGGTTTGGAATTATAAACAGAATGTAAATTGACTACTTATATGCTACCTCTAACTCAAGGTATATCCTGTTAAAACACCAGTTTGTTCTCAATCAGAATGAAATACTCAATAAGTACTTAAAATTGCCTGCTTGCTAGCTAATCGCATTACAAATCTGCTTCAAGCTATTTAATAAAAAAAAAACTTTAAGTTAAAAAAAAAAAAAAGAGTTACAACCTGAACACAGATTGGATATTCAGTGATCCTACTCAGGCACTGCTGTGTTAATTGAATACTTTCCTTATTATTGCAAATCTTGGGGGTTTTTGTATACTTATAATATATATTTATTAAGTGCTAAAGCATAGAAAATCAAACTTAGCTTCTGACTTCTACTTTTTTAAGGAAAAATATATGTCTCTAATTATAAGTGTTCTTATTATTGTAATTTTTAAAAAATAATCAAATTTTTGGCAGAAATTAAGTGCATTTGAAATAGTAATAGAATGAAAAAGATTGGTAAGAATAGACATTCAATGATCCTATGAAATCTAACTACCTTTATCACCCAATCCTTTTAAATAACTTTTCTCTTGGCAAAACAAGAGAAAGTTATTTTATTTCATTCTCAATTTTTTCTAGAAATACATTTCTTCTGTAGAAGAAAACAGTATATAGATAATGCAATTGTGTCCTAAGTCATTTAATAAACAGTTCTTCACTTGCCCAGCTTAATAGTCAGTCCTAATGCCCAGCTTAATTTGGCCTTTCCAGTTGTTCCATTAATTTTACTGCAAAATATTTTCTAGTAATAGCAATAGATTAAATTCAATGCGTATTTATTGTATAGCACACGTGGCCAATAAATCCTGAAAAAGCACCTTGTCTGTAAGGTAAGTGCTATTATATTTACATTTTACAGAGAAGAAAACTAAACTTAAAAGTCAAAAACATAAAGCCAGTAAGTGGGTAAGCAGAATTTTAATGCAAATATGTTGCTCTAAGCCTGTGCTTATGACATTTGTTATTTATTACTGAGAGAAGGGAAGTTACATGTACTGATTCCTTAATTCTTATCACATACTATGCAGGGTGAACTGCATATGTTACTTATTCCTTACCATGGCAATATAAATAATAAATATTTAATAACCTTATTGTACAGATGGGCAGTATTTGTTCCAGAAATCTGAGTTCTCTCATAACTAGACATAAAATCTTAAGAAACATATGTATGCCTCCCAAGAACCAACTTTTTAGATAAACGAGGATCTGGCTAGTGACTCTCTAAGCAATTATGTACTCTCCACCTACGAAACTTAAAATATCTTATCTGAGAGATTCACCAGCAGGTACTGCCATTACACATAACACTCCACCATGATCCAGCATCCATGTCTTGTGCAGACACTCCTTCCTGGGAGGAAAATATAAATGATGGTTATGCCTTTTCCCTTACCCCATTGTCAGACTCTGATTTCAGTAAAGCCCTACCAAGGCCTTCCCTTTCCACCTGTAGGCTCTGGAGAATACATACGTAGATCCTTCCTCTAAGAACGTTTCAGATGCTTGAGCAACATTATTTCCAAGTTAACTTGCAGCTTTATTTCTGTGAGTTTATGCTGATCCCCCATAGAAGTACAGTTGCTTTAACTAAGTTTATATTTTAAGTGGATGTTGGCCATGACATCTCACTAAAAAAGTCCTCTTGTACACGGACCCCAGCTGAAGAAACAAAATGAAACAATGGGTGAAAGAATTCTCAAAGCTCAGCATCCCTAAAGGCAAATTGACAGAAATGTCTGTTCAAAGAAGACAAAATCATGAGATTTATGCTCAATAGCATTTTTTTTTGTTCTACTTCTGTGGGGCAGAAGACATGATTTAGCAGATCTAGGAACTGGGAACTAAAAGTAAATAGTTCATCTTTCTCCTCTCAAAGAGGTCTTCTTATGGTACAGAGGAAAGATGAGATGAGGAGAAAAAGCCAAGAGAAACAGACAAGATGGATCTTAATGCCTAGCTGTGCAGAATTTTAAGAATATTTCTGGGCATATTGTATATAAAGGAGAGGACACAAGTGGAAAGAAAAAAGCTGAAAATGGAGTGAAAGGTCGAAAAAAAATCCGAGCAAAACAAACTGAATAAAAGTCCCAGAAATTATAGACAGCATAAAGAGCCTAAGAGAAGTTATGTTTTCCCCTTAGGAATAAAAGATGAAAATGAGTGGGGCTATGAATAGCATTTATGATTCCACTAGTGATAGTTATAAGCATGGAAAATGGTGCTTATGAATCTGGAGGTGAGGAGATGGAGAAAGCTTGGCAAACAGTGTCCTCATTGTTCAAATAATGTTACTGAGGCATCGCTGCCACCTAGTGGCCAACATCAACTTTAATGCTATCTGTTCCTGTTTGGAGGGGTGAGTTTCAATATTTTTAAAAAACATGATATGAAGAAACAGTAAAGTCACTGCCATTGCTTCTCCAACAACCTCAAATTTGTGTTCTTTTCCAAGGCTCTTCTACTTGTAGGAGCCTATACTTATCTCAATAGGTGCTTATCTCTTATGGAAAAGAATAGAAAATTACTTCATCAGGATTGTATTTTAGTGACACATCATTGTATTTTTCCATTTAGGATTGGCTCATCTTTTTTTTTTTTAATTTAAATATTTAATTGGTAGTCCTATATAGAATGCTCAGCATTCAATTTTTCTTACAAGATATTCGACAACCAACTGGCAGAATTTAACTTTTTTCCCCTCACAGCATGATTTGACATGATGTTTTCTCACTACTGTGTGCTAAAAGGGTCAAATAACTCTACATACAGTCCCAAGCTCTGAGGAAATTGTAGCATCAGGAGGGATGTAGAGAAGATGTAGAGAAAAAGAGTAAAACAGAGCTTCTTGCAACTTAAATCTTTGCTGCCTTAGTCTCAAAGCCTTGGAAGTCAAGAAAACCACAGATTTACAGAGCTTTGACTATATTTATAACAAGCTATCTCCTATAGTTTTTTTCCACCATTGTTAATCATATTGCAGAATATCTTCCTTCTCAGTGTTAATAAATAAAATCACCACATTTCGTGGAAAAGTTTGGAACTAAATAATCTGGAAATAACCAACCTATGCTTCTGCCATATGGCACTGGGAGGCAGATACACAGACCTAGGCTTAGAATAATGTAGTCACAGATTCTGAACACATTCAGTTCTTTTCCTCCCTAGTAAGTGGTTCATCCAATTAATCCATAAGGACAGTGTCTGCTTTCTAAACTCTGGCAATCCAACACAACCACAGCATAGGCAACTGTAAAATAGATACAGGTTTTAAATTGAACCCTCTGCTTCCTTCTGTTAGAAATTGTCTTCATTCATTTTACTCTCTGTTCTTATATCTTAATCGTTCTATTTTACGTTTTTCTCCCAGTCTGTTTTCCTCTCTGAATAAATGGAAGAAGTGTTTAGTTGTCAAGAGGAAAGTATGGATGAAGAAGAGATGTTCAGGACTAAGTGCTTCTTGGTTTATTTCTGATTAAAGTGGATGTTGCTAGTAACATCCTATCATTGACTTCCAAACAAATGCCAGTATCTTCCATTAGCCAACTCAAATGCAGAAGGATCCCCCCAGAAGAACAATTATATGAATACATCTTTGGAAGACAGAATGTTCAAGGGGAAGAAAAATAAAATGTTAGATCAGACACAGAATAGCTGAGTGTTTTACTCCTCTGCTCTCTTACTTTATCTAGTCCTTCTACCGGGTAAAGGAGGCCCCAAACCCATCAGCCATACACCAGCTTACCACCTTCACAGGTTTTGCCTTGTTTTTTATGTTTACTGCGATTTATTTAATCCTTTTTCTTTAAATTCACTTTTACTTAGCTTCATTCTAGATAATAAAATGGCAGAAATTATAACTTTGATGCTATTTTTTGTATAATTCCCATGAAAAGAAACATAACTATTAAAGAAAAATGTCTACTACTCAAAAGCCAAAACCTGAAAGTTGAAGAGAAGAAAATAAAAAATGATATCTTTCTGTAGCATGCTTGGTATCTCTTTTTTCTCTCCCTCTCTCTCTCTCTCTCTCTCACACACACACACACACACACACACACACACACTCAAACACATAATGGCAGTTTGAGAGTATATTGATCTAAATGTTTAAGAACTAGATAGTTGAAAGAAGCAATGTAAAAAAAAAATAATTTAAAGAATTGAAAGTAACTTCATATGAAAATTGTACTTCTGGCCATAATGAAATAACAAGGACCAGACTTAACCTCCTGCTATAAACACAAAAACTGGATGAAATGTCTGCAATGAAGTATTTTTAGGCTTTAGGCAGTAGGCAGCCCAGGACTATTATCCCTGAGGAAAGGGAAACAATGGTGTGAGCCCTACAACCTCCCTAGCTTCCTGCCTACAGGAAATTTCTGTACCATGGCCACATGGAAGGGGAAACCAGACAGAATCTAGCAGTCTTAGGGAGTTGACGAGAGAAACTGGAGTTCAAAGAGGCTGAATTCCTTTGAAGCTGTAGGACAGAGTTACAGAAAGGAGAGAACTATAAAAACAAAACAAAACAAAACAAAAACCTAGCTGCAGATTTGTTACTGGAATCACCCTGAGTCTTTGTTGAGTACTAGGTAGTGCATGTAGGAGTAAAACTCCATGACCTCAGACAACAAGCAACCTCAGATTGTAAGCAGAATAATTTCTAGAGCTCACAAAAGCCAGGGTGTCATTCAAGCACCAACCAATCAGCATGAAGAGTCCTCAGTAATCACTTGAGGACATTCAGTACAGACTCCAAATGATCATGCTTTAGTGAAATTATCCCAGGAGTAAATGCTGCTTAAAACCATCCCTGGCCAGGTACAGTGGCTCACACCTGTAATCTCAGCACTTTGGGAGGCTGAAGCAGTGGATTGCTTGAGTCCAGGAGTTCAAGACCAGCCTGGGCAACATGGTGAAACACCATCTCTACAAAAAGTTACACTGGGCATGATGGCACATAACTGTAATCCCAGCTACTGGGGGGGTTGAGGTGGGAGGATCACTTGAGCCCAGGAGGTCACAGCTGTAGTGAGCTGTGATCGTGCCACTGCACTCCAGCCAGGGTGACAGAGCAAGACCCTGTTCAAAAACAAAACGAAACAAAACAAAATAACAACAACAACAAACCCAGCCCTAATACATCTTCAAAACAAGACTCAAAGCAATCAAACTGGTCTGCAACTTAAGTGTCAAAACACTCATTAAAGACAAGAAAATCCAGACACTTAGCAATATAACAATCACGATGTCCAACATTCAATAGGAAATCACTGGGCATGACAAGAAGCAGGAAAATGTGACCCATAACAAGGAGGAAAAGTATTTAAAAGAGAATATAAGCACAATGAGTAGAGAAGTGAAAAAATAAAAGGAACTCAAGCACCCTCACACACGTATCACTTTGATCCTTATACCAATCAATTAAGGCATGACACAATATTGTTTAACCCCATGTTATAGATGAGAAAACCCAGTCATAGTTATTATGAATAAACCGCCAAAAAGACATGAGCCCCGTAGTTTTTAGAGTCAAACTAGAACCCAAGTCTCTTGAATCATTAATGTTCTTCAGTAGATGGTAGCACAAATCATAGTTAAAGGAGGTTACTGTGGATAGTAGTGGACTATGGTAAATTTTCTTAGATCATCATAAGGCAAAATTATCAAGAAAAACTGTGCATGTGTAAATGTATGCCTGTGTGTATGCATGCGCATGTGTGTACCTGTGTGTACATGCATAAAGGCTATGCCATACAGATTGTACAATTCCACACAATAATTACTCTTGTTATTATGAAGTTCATTTTACTATGCTATGCTCAAATCTTAATATAGTTACCATTATAAAAATGACTTTTCTAATGGAATGAGGACTAACTCTTCCCCAATTCTAAAAGCAGGGCTCCAAAACATTGCCCTAAGGACTAACTGGAGAAAAAAGGAGGAAATTAGTTTTAAACTAAAAGCCACTTTTATGTGGCGAGGTCAGTATAACTCAGGAATGAGTTTAAAAATCGAACTTACAAAACTTTCGTTACTGGAAATTTCTAAAAACAACAATTTGTCTTGAAAAGGTCTGTTTAACTTTTCTTAGAGGAAGAAGGCTAACTAGAAGATGTCTGACGGACTCTTTTAATTCTAACGTTCCATATTAGATAACTTTCCTTAGTCACTGTGAATACATTTGAGTGTTATATCCTATGGAAGGGATGTAAATTTCAGAGTATTAAAATATTCCCTTTTTATGCTGTACTCTGAAAAATGTAGGAGCTTACTATCATTTTTGAGTTATGTTACATTTAGAGCACGGGAATAGAAATGGCCAGGGATATGCAAGAGTCCATATAAGACCTCACTAATGTGAACACTTTGATGAATACAAACCAGTGCTTCCTTATGAGTGTACTGTAAAGACATATGTACATACTTATTTATAATATGTATAATAATTTTAAAAACGTATGTAAATAAAATGACACATATGCCTATATATACATGCAATCATGCATGTGTGCATGTGCACACACATATATATTTGAGAAACACTACATAGAAACACAATATTTTTTCTTAAAGATTCACAATGCCTATTAACATGTTAAAGGTTTTGGAAAATTGTGCAATAACTTTTCGTGCATTGGCAAACTACTCAGATTGGAATCTTGTTTTGAAAAATAACTGTTAATATCTTGCAGAGCTATTATTCCTTTGAAATCCAGTCTGGGAAACAACGTTAAAGATGCTTGCTTCAAAGCTTTGGTGCTGAAATAAGACTTCTTGAATGTAAACACAAGCTTATACCCTATATTAATTATTTGCTCTTGTTAAGATTCAGTTTTCTTACACAAAAAAATAGAACAATGATATCTATCTCAAAAATTTGTATGAGATTTTAAATTACAAACCTGATTCTAAACAGTATTGGGTGCAGAGTAAATTTTCAATAAATATTAATCATATTGGCTATAATTTGATTAAATAGATGAAATTGTGGAGAAAAGCTTTTTTCATTAAAAATCGTGGGTTGTTAGTGCAAGAGAACTATGAGAAAACCCAGAGTAAAGAGGCATATCATGTTCAATATTCAAAAGAAGATATATATGGACCGGGCACAGTGGCTATCATCTGTAATCTCAGCACTTTGGGAGGCCGAGCAGGTGGAATCACCTGAGGTCAGGAGTTTGAGACCACCCTGGCCAATATGGTGAAACTCCGTCTCTACTAAAAATACAAACATTAGCCGGGCTTGGTGGTGTGCGACTGTAATCCCAGCTACTCAGGAGGCTGAGGCAGGAGAATCGCTTGAACTCGGGAGATGGAGGTTGCAGTGAGCCAAGATTGCGCCATTGCACTGCAGCCTGGGAGACAGAGCAAGACTTTATCTCAAAAAAAAAAAAAAAAAAAGAAAAGAAAAAAAAAAGAAGTAGAAGAAGAAGAAGGTATATTAGATATTTTCATTCACTTGATACCCTTTACAACCAAAGTAGGGGACAAAACATCTCAATATAGTGGCTCTCCAAGTTTCAGGAGGATCTTTACTAGACTTTTTAGGCAAATAGAGATTTCTCTATTAAATGAAGACAGAAAAAGCTATCATTTTAAATGGAAATAATAACTGACCCCAAAGCAGTAACCAAATAGAATAGTTTGAAACGTCCGTTTCATTTAAATTTAGATGTTTTCAAAATGTTCATTTTTTAAAATTTAAAACCCTACTTTAAGTTTCTCTCAAAAGTATTCCTACACTAAAAAGTAGACAGTGAATCTAATGGTTGACATTACTTTTCACTGAACTCTTTTGACTTTAGTTGACATTGGTAATTATCATCCAAGAAGTAATCACTTGCATATTTGAGGCCTCAACTTAGTATATGGCAGTAATTGACATTGAGGGAAATGTCAGGACATTATTCTTTTAAGAACAAAATCAAACTTTTCAGAGAAGTTTGTTGCATCTTCATCTACAGAATAGTGTTCAAACATGAGCAACTAGAGTGTCATTTGCCAGAAAACTTTTGAATTGGACTCTCTGCCTAAGAATTAGTTTGTTCTTAGAAGAGTCGGCCTTAGAGCCAGACAAATCTAAATTTGAGTTCAGCTCCATGACTTTCAAATTCTGCAGATTTGAGCAAGATATTTTGCCATTCTGTGACTTGTCTTACTTATAAAAGAGAAATGATGTCATCTGTTATTTGAGGTGGCAGAGGTAAGAAATAAACGAGATCACACATGGAAAGCACCTAGAAGAGGCCCCAGCAAGGTTTAAGTACCAAAAGATGGTATTTTTATGTCTATCTATTCATAAGCTAGAAACAGAAAATTAAATATTTGTAAGTTAAAGCGCATTAAAAAACAAATTCTTTAAAAATCATTCCATGACATTTTATGTATTCCTTGTCATCACATAAATAAGATGGGAAAACAAAATCTCCATGTCTTTGCTTGCCATTCCCCAAATAAATAACCCCCACCCACGCTACGTCTGCTTGGCTAGCTCCAACACTCCTTCTTTTGGAAGTTTTTCTCTACTCCTATCCCTGGCTGAGTTCATTATTTTATCCTCTGGATCCCTGTGGGACTTATTTGGACTAATTATTCAATTTAGCCTGTATTTGTCCTGTCATTGATCCTTTACTATCCATGTAATCCTGGCTGGCAAGAGAAGGTGTTTACAAGGATCATTTTTCAGCTAGTTGCCATACCTCAGAACTCAAATGGCTAATGAAACTGTATTACATGTAGTTGCTCATTCTGGAAGCCAGGGTACAAGTTTCACACAAATTGTGATACCAAATACCGTACAAATGTTCTCTATGTAATCTTGGATTACTGCATTTTTTTTGGAGTATCTACTTAGTCTGATTTATAGACTCCTAGAGGAGAGTGATATCATGAAAGCAGGCTGCAATCTATTTCTATACCATTGGGCAAAAAGTGATAGGCTGTCTACTAATGCAGTGGCCAAACCATGGCTGGGTGTAATAGCCTATGCCTATAGTCCCAGCACTTTGGGAATCTGAGGTGAGGGGATTGCTTGAGGCCAGGAGTTTGAGACCAGCCTGGGCAACATAGCAAGACACCATCTCTAAAAAAGAAAAATAAATAAAAGAAAAACAACCACTACCTACAGAAAAAATGCATTTAACATTTCAGACTTCTCCTTTTCCTCCTCCCTCTCTCTCTCTCTCTCTCTCTCTCTCACACACACACACACACACACACACATACATGCAAACACTTGTATACACACATAACTAAAACAAAATATTCACAACATAATACTTTCCTTTATAATGAGTGAGGGACTTCTTCTACTCCAGTTCAGTTCTATTTTATTCCATTTTATTTTTTGATGCTGGTTATGTCATACTAAATTAATTTTGCATATTCCCAGAAAATTAGTGAGTGCTTAACAGCACATGAAACATTATATAACTCTCCTGCGAATTTTTGGGACCTTTGTTGTATAAAATATTTCACAAGTGCTCTACTTTCATATCAGTTTTCCCAACGAAATACTTGAATGTTGCAATGTTAAAAAAAAATGAGATTGCATAAATAAAAGATATCTATGAAGGTGTTTCTTTAAAAGAGAAATGCTGTGCATCACGGTCATAGTTTTCCAAATCCATAATGCTAGCTTCTAATTTTATCCATGATCAGTATCATGATGGCCACCAGACATCTCCCACACACAGTGCACCAGTTATAAATTTGTTTTTACAATGAACGGTCACTTCATAAACATGATGCATGAAAGATACACTTCCTGTGCTGTTCTCCAGACAGCAGGAGAGGAAAAGTCAAATCCTTTATACAAAGTCTCCTTGTTGTCAGTACATATGCTCTGTAGTTTCCAGACAGAGTGTCACCCTAGAAGCTGGCAACGAGGTACAGGAAAATGTCAGCTTTTGCTTGAAGTTAAATGGAGTTCACCACTTGGAGAAGCAGTCCAGCCCCTAACTGGGTTCTTATGTGGACTCACTGAAGATGAAACAACAGTATCTGCCCAATTTCAAGGGATCAAATGTAATTTTAATGCAAGAAAAGACTAGATGCATTTAATTAGATAGTATTCACAAATGTACTAGAGAAAGATAATGAGTGAAAAAGGATTCATTTCTTAAACAGGACTCTAGACTCTATATAAGTAGCATGATGCCTTTTCAGCTCTATTATTTCAGGGAAAATGTGAAAAACAGCCTTTACCTTAGTCTGATGATATTCTCCATTATAAGAGCCTACCTCTCTTTGTTCTGGCTGCAGCCTTCTGATAGAACAGTTCTCAGTGTCGCTTGTTTCTAATGCAGATGTTCCTGTGGAAAGAGAATACAGTGAACATTCTAACTCCTTGGCAGTTCTCTATCAGTATAAATTAATGCAATTGAATCTTGACTAATAAGATGAAGACCACAGATCTTTAAAGTAGGTAAAAAACTTTAAGAGCATTTCAACCTCTTTCTTTCACAAATCTGGAAATTGAGGACCAGAGGGTGACGTGACTTTCCAAAGCTGCAGATTAAAAGTTTATGTAGGTTGAAATGTCTCCCACAGTAGAGTACTCCAGAGTAAATGGAAATAATTAACAGTCCTCCTTCATTTGATTATTCTAGTTTCACCGGGAAAAACTGCCATTTCTGAGCATGCAAATCTGAGACTTTCTCCCCCAGCAGTACACCATCAAAGAGGCACAATTTGAGGGACCAAAATTTCCTACTGGGGGCAGAGAAATCTGAATCTAAACCCAGCTGTGTGGCATCAGGCAATTTTTATGATTTATTTAAACTTTCATTTTCTTATCTTGGGACATTAATACATGAATTATACCTAACCTACAAAGTTAATGTAATGATTTAATAAGTACCTACTAAATGTTAGTTGTTATTGAAATGTGATTTTTCTCTCTCTTACATCTGAACTCCCTATAAATGGAACCCTAAAACTGAACTTCTGTCCCTATTTTGATTTCCAGGTTTTGGACACAGGTAACACTATATTGTCTGCTGCAATGATTCTCAGATGGTGGCCCCCAAAGAATACTATCATCACTACATGGGAGCTTGTTAGAAATACAAATTATCAGGCTCCATCCAAAATCTCCTGAATCAGACATGCTAAGGGTGAAGACCAGAAATCTGTGTTTTAAAAAACCCTGCAAGGAATTCTGATATATGCTAAAAGTTAAGAGCCACTAGTTTACTGGATTCAGATGGGGTAGAGACGGAAACTGGCAAAGGGTGGTGTGATTAAGTCAAAGTACTCAATTTGAAGGCAGCTTCTAAAAGAAGACTGGACACGCATTAGAAAAACAGCTGTGAGTCAAAGCATCAGTCACAAGGGGCAGGGGTGGGATGGGGGTGGGGACAAGACAGGGCGAAATGCTCCGAGTCAGGAGATATTCCATCTCTAACGCACCTCCAGATAGAATGGAAGTTCCACTTAGACAAGTGGGGAAGACGATTTTATGGGCTGTGAGCCCAGAAACCTCATTATCCCAATTCACCTTAAGTCTATTAATTCTGTTAAATTCTAACATACCATAAAGAACGTTCACACAGAACAGCTCTTTGGGGTAAATCATAGATCTTCTTAGACTGAAGGTTGATACTGATAGGCTATTATGACAACAAATATGACCCATAATTTCTTTCTAATTCTTATCATCATGATTTCAATGAAGTATTCTTAGAAAGTTACTTTGAGCTTCTCAGCTTAGTAACAGAAGCAGAAACACCACACTTTGGCCTGGTTTAGCCCCTGACTCTTGGCCAAAAATGTAGCAACTACAACGATCGGCAGTGATCTAGCATCAGAAGAAAAATTCTGGAAGGAGGCCATAACTGCACACAAACTGTATCCACTGGAGGAGGGATCAATCTCTTTACTCCATAGCCAGAGATATTTGTTATATTTATTTTCAAACTCTTACCTCACATTTTGCTATCTGTGCACATGTGCAGATGCCATGAGTAAAAGGAACAGGTCCACCCCTCTCTGTTCTGCACAACACCAGAGAGTTAATCTATTGAAGTCCCCTGCTTAGGAATATAAAATCTTTAATCTCTTGCAGATGAAATTTAGTCTCATCCTTTGTCCTATTCCAAAGACTGGAGTCTGTCTTGGAAATCAAGTTACCTCCCTGATTGCTTTTCAACATAGTCCTTGGACCTAGCTGCCTGAGATCCCATACATTTCCAGTGGCCCCTTGTCTCATTTCTATGCTTTACTTCCGTCTTTCTTTTCCACCTAAAGTATTTTCTAGCTTAACCAAGTTACCACCTTGATTCCCTTTAATTAATTCACTCATCCAAGCAATAAATATTATGTGCATACTTAGCATCACCACCTACAAGTTACTGAGAACTGCGGAAGTCCTGTTTCTACCCTCACATTGGCTCACAACTTAGAGAAGAGACAGACAAGGTGACAGACATTTCCAACACGGTGTGAGTAGTTTACAAGCTTCTAGAGGACGGGAACTCTGTTCTATTTACAGACATCATTCATGACCTCTAGCACACCTGAGCTGCCCACATCACTAGAGTTTACACTGCAGTGATACTGAGTTGAAATTAGGTCTAAAAATGGTGAAATCTTGTTTAAAGTTGTCCTTTTGGGGAAATGAATAGCAAAGAAAGTGGAATATCTAAGGAAAAAATGCCTTTTCTGAGAAACTTTACAATTAAATGAACGAGATACAAAAGAGATAAAAAGAAAATGAGAAAGCATTTGTGGGCTGACTCAGAAGAACCTCAAATGAGAGGTTCTCAGGCAGGAACAAAAATTCCCAGAAAGCCTGGCAAAGAACAGCCTCTCAAGTCATTCTTTTTGGTTTGGAGTGCCTGGCATTTGATGCAACCACTGCTGCCCCTTGCCCCATTCACTTTAGGGAAATCTCTTTACTTCACCTCACCTCACCCTAGGACAGAAAATCTTTGACCTCCCATTTGCTTCTACCACTGCTGAAAACACTCAGTTTCTCCTAGAATAATTGCAGCTTGATATTTTATATCTTCATTTGCTATGTTGTTGACCAGGTGGTAGAAAAATATATTTTGAGTTGTGATTATTATTGTATTAAAAGTTCTTACCTTTTATGACCATAAAAATGAGTACTAAAATACCCAGACTTTAAAAATCAATGGCACAAATCACATCTAATTGAAAAGGAAACAAATTCTTTCTTGTATGCCCTTTGTTATGGGATCAAATTTGTTTTTTTTCTGTGAATCTTCAGATTAAATAATTTTAAGGGTATACTGCAAGGATATGCTTGAATCTGCTACATCTACCTATATAGTATACATAGTATACAAAGTCGTCAAGGTAGATGATGGTGGAATTAGTACTTCGGATTGTCCTGATAAAAATCATTTAAATCACATGAAATTTTGTGATTCAAATGAACTTGGAAAATTTTCTTTAGTAGACAGCAAAGCTGATTTTTTTTTTTTTTGAGATGGGGTCTCACTCTGTCACACAGATTTGAGCATAGTGGCTCAATCATGGCTCACTGCAGCCTCAACCTCCTGGGCTCAGGTAATACTTCTGCCTCAGTCTCCTGAATAGCTGGGATCACAGGGGCACACCACCATGCCTGGCTAATTTTTTTATTATTATCCACAGAAATGGGGTCTCACTATTTTGCCCAGGCAGGTCAAAGCTGATTTTTTAAAACTACAAAATGTAGGCTGGAGTTTTTAGATAAGCTGGAATAGTGGGGTTTACATGTAAATGAAGACATCACTTTGCTTTGGAAATGCTCACTGCCTTATAAAAAGGCAGAGCAGGTGAACTGTGTACTGTGGTCAGAAGATGAGGAGACACATGTCTCTGGGATTCTCTTCTGCTAATAGTGTGTGCCTCAAATTCTACTGTGGAGACTGAACTCGTGATCTGAATCTCTCCGCTGAAAGGCATAGCCAGTTGGCCATAATAATTCCAAGTATAATTGTTACTGGCCATTTATAGTTACTGTTGAAAGAAAAATCTATCACTGATATATTAAAAGGAATAAAGAGAGCAGATATTAATTATAAGCTTTCTATACACAAGGCATTATTAATTTATCTCCCTTAATCTTTACAGAACTATGAACTCTACTGGGTGGCAGCACTGGCTGCCACCCAGTATAGAATTCCTCTGGGCAAGTTAGAAAAAGCTCTTGAATCTGGAAAGAAAAAGTCATAAGGCACATGGGTTGGTGAGGGAATGCAGGCTGGATTCTAGCCCCAAATCGTATTTTCATGCGATATACAAGTTTCACAACTGTTCATAGTGCTTTGGAAGTAGGTGTTATTATTTTAAGTGAGAAAATGAAGGCTCGGGGGCTATGTATTCTTTCCTAGGGCAGACAACAAGTAAGTGGGGCCATCAGGATATGAACTTTGGCCTATTTGATTCTGATCTTGTAATTTATTTCTTCATCTGTAAAATTAGAATAAAATGGTATTTTTGTTGTAAAGTTGTCATGGGGGGGTTGAATAAGGAGATTTATATAAGCATTTCACACTATCTGTATCTAGTATACTATATTGTATTATACTCTACTCCTCTCCACACATACATGGAGCAGCAAGGATTAACAGCTGGTTTCATAACCTTTCCTCTAGTTTTGGAGACACTTAAGGATCTTTTGCAGATCTAACCTCTCTGCAGCATTAACTCAAGAACTTGTTTAAGAGTTTATACCATATCCAAGATAAATGAGAATTGGCCTATTGACTATGTTCTGGATGAACCTCTTTTACCTTATCATTGAAATGCAGTCATAAGGAACTTACTTGCATCTGAGTGGGGGAGACGGGTCATGATTCACTAGGTAGGAAGGGCGAAGGGACCATTCATCTGTTGTCTTCCCTGAGTTGAGGTAGTCTGCATGTACTCGGCCTGCCTCCTGTGACCACCATGTGCCCCAAAGGTAAAGTGACTGGGACATCAGAAACTGTGACTAGGAATCATGAATCTTCCACTGTGCCATTATTGCCCATGCTTGTTTCCTGTCTTATCTTAAAGCCAAAAATCCTTAGGGCTGGATGAAGCTTACTTTGCCTTGTGAGTTTGATGTTGATCTGAGCCCAAGACTACAGTTTCCAGTACAGGCTTGTAGGTGATGCATTACCCTATTGCATAGAGTAGAGATCAGGAGAGAGAAACAGACAGAACATCTCTGAGAAGAGAGATAGGTCCTAAGATAAATTAGAAAATACCCAGGTTTCAAGAAAATGGAACAATGCAGAACAGGGGGAATCCTAGCGAGGAATTACTTGGTGCCTCTGCTTTACCATAAGTAGATATTTTTCCCAGCAGCCCCTGTAAGAGGAGCACACTTGGTATGATGGCTGGGTCCCAATTGCCAATTTAAGTCTTTGTATTGCAGTCTTAGAGCAGGAGAGAGACATAAGGCAACATTTCTTGTCTGCTTACTCTGTGCCATATGTTGTCCTTGGTACAATCTCTTATAATTACCAAAACTCTAAAGCCAGATAATTGATATTATTCCAATTTTATAGATGAAGGAGGTGAAGCTCAAAGGCGAAAAAAAAAAAAAGTCAAGGCAGGCCAGAGGAGGTGGTAAAGTTAGCACTTAAGCCTAGGTCTACTGTTGCTGAAGTCTTTGCTCTTCCTACTTTGCCACATTACTTCAAAAATATTAATAGTATAAATTTTGTTGATGGTGTGTTTTAGCCAAAATGTTTATATCCATTTGTAGATAGATTTATTGAGCACTTCTTATGTACTAGGCATTATGCTTTTTAAAATCTTGTTTCATTTAATGTTCATGACACACCTGGGAGGTAGATCCCATTATTGCATTTCATAGATAAGGAAACTGACCCACAGAGGTTCATTAACCTGCCCAAGATCACACGCTATGAAGTCACACAGCTATTCAGTGATACAGTCGTATATACAAAAGGATCTAGAATTCCAGCTCAAATGGAGTGTGAATTCTTCTAGACCAGGAATCACATCTCAATATATGTGTACTTCCCTAGCACATTAAAGATGGTGAAAACTCTGCAAGGACCAGTGGCTCACGCCTGTAATCCCACACTTTGGGAGGTTGAGGCAGGTGGATCACTTGAGGTCAGGAGTTCCAGACCAGCTTGGCCAACATAGAGAAAACCCGTCTCCACTAATAATATAAAAATTAGCTGGGCATAGTGTCACGCACCTGTAATCCCAGCTACTTGGGAGGCTGAGGCAGGAGAATTGCTTTAATCTGAGAGGAGGAGGTTGCCATGAGCTGAGATCATGCTACTGCACTCCAGCCTGGGCGACAGAGTAAAACTGTGTCTTGAGGAAAAAAAAAAAGATAGTGGCAACTCAATAAAGTTTGTTCTCTCAGAGTCTGGCTATCCATCCCTTGTCAGGGAGATATAGTTAAAAAATTGGACTAGATCACTATTTGTAACAGAAAAAGACTGGAAACAACCCAAATTCCCACCAGTAAATAATGCATTGAATAAACTAGGTATGTTCAAATAGTGGAATAGTATACAACCTTAATTAAATGAGGAGTATTTCTCTATATTTCTATGAAGCTATTACCAAGATACATTGTTAACTGAAATTTTTTTAAAAGCAAGTTATATAAGAGTGTACATAGCACACTACCTTTTGTGCAACAAATAGAGAAATATATGTTTATATTGCTTTAATTATATAGATGTTTACTTATGCTTTTATCACACACACACATACACACACACACACACACACACATTAGGTTTTGCTTTAATATGTATTTAAAACCTAACAAACATGTCACTTATGAAGAAGGGAGCAAACAGAGGTGGGTAGGGTCAGGGTTGGAAACTTGACTTTTCTAAAACTGAATATACCTTGCTTTATGTTTTCATTATGAAACCATGCTTATATTTAACACAATTTAAAAACTTGTATCAAAAAATAATAATTTTCAAAACCTGAAACAAGTGAACCAAACTATATATCATGTAGGTGACAATGACATGGAGGAGATTCAATTTAATTGGCTTTAATAATATTTTGACCACACATTCTAAGAATAAAAAAGAAAACCACAAAGAAATATTTATATTCAGTACGTTATTACTGAAAATATTGCTATTGTTATTTTGAAACTATTATGTGTGTATATGTATAAAATAAAGAATTATGTTAATATTTTCATGAGTTAAGCTGTGTTCAGAAGGAGGGTAAAGAGATATAAATATAAAAACTAAGAACATAAAAACACTGATACCTTTCATTGCAATTGGTGAAAATATCAGCATGAACTTAGGAATGATGTTTATTTTTCTAAAAGAGTATATTCACCATTTTCTTACTTGTTCCACTAAAAAACCTAGAAGCAATGAAAACCAGGAAATAATGAATACTCCTGGTGCCCAGGTTGTGGTTTTTTTAAAAAAATATTTCCCATTAAAAGGAACCAAGACTCCTTTAAAAAAAAAACTGCTGATTCCAGGTCTGGAACAGGAAGTAGACAAGATGAATTTGGAACATATTGTTGTGCCTGAAAGCAAAACTATCAAAGGAAACTGCATGGTGTCAAAAGACAGAAACAAACTTGAAGGGACTCCCCTGGCCAAAGTTGGGAGAACTTAAGTATCAAGAAAGAAAAATAATTGCAATGAGTTGAACATGTTAAATAAAAACATTTAATAATCAAAGACTTTATGAAGGTATTTAAAATAAAAACTCAGTGGTCACTTTTGGAGCTTGTTAGAATACCAACAAAAATTACCTTGGAAATTTATAGTTAAGGAAAGAGACTCAAGCATATATCCTGCCTTTCCTGCAACAACCAGGTTTTAAGGCAACCAGATAGTTGATGAAAAAAAGTTCTCCTTGACAAAAGAAGGATAATAATAGGCTTGAAAAAAATCCCATTTTTAAAATTTTAATGAAGTAACAGATTTGAGCAATTATCACTGATGGTGGCTGTAACCATTAGGTGAACAATTAGTGGGGAGGGATTTGTAGAACATATGTGAGACTGGTAACACCTGAACCCTGTCATCAATCTGAACATTACTGAAAGTATGATGTCCAGGCATTATATTCTTCTTGATGTGATATAATGGAAAGTATATACTACCAACAGCCACCCCCCACCAAAAGTTTCTGAATCATTGACTATGAATTTTAAGAAAATATGGAAGATAAAGAAGCATGTTGAAAGACACCGTGAAGATTATGGTCAGCCTAATCTAGAATGTGAGAAATTATGAGACAAATGACTCAGTTTCCTCAGCAAATAAATGGCACAAAAAGGAGGGGAAAGTGTCATAGATCTCAAAAAACTTGAGACATATCAATGAAAAGCAATATTTGGTATTATTTGTTTTCTGATTCTAACAGACCAATTATAAAAATACATTTATGATAATTGAAGAAAGTCGAACACAGTCTATTTATTAGATATTAATAAATTGTTAATTTTATTAGATGTGATAAGAGTGCCATAGTCATGCTAAC
The DNA here is from genome assembly GCF_006542625.1 of Nomascus leucogenys. Classification (NCBI taxonomy): domain Eukaryota; kingdom Metazoa; phylum Chordata; class Mammalia; order Primates; family Hylobatidae; genus Nomascus; species Nomascus leucogenys. Next base: position 74,111,822 of record NC_044391.1, read on the forward strand.
AAGCATTGCTGATGAGATATACATATCAAATAATCTATTAGTAAAATAATATGCTAACCAGAATTCAAAATTATCTGAAAAAATTAAAGGTTGGTAGGCACAAAAAGAGATGAAGGAAGAAATAGCAGAAAATGAATAGTGGTTGAAGCTGGGTGAGGAGGCATATGGATTCAATGAACCATATTTCCTACTTCAGGGAGTGTTTGAAACTCCAGCCTGGGCAAGAAAGCGAGGCTCCGCCTCAAAAAAAAAAAAAAAAAGAAAATATCGGTAAGAAATAGCCTGAAATGTGAAGTACAAATATGGAAACAAATTAAGGTGGGCTGGTTCCTGATCCCAGCCTATTCTGAAAACTTGGAACCCCCAGGGAGGGTCATGGTGTTAGATTGAGGCCCACTGCAGGTAATTGACATCCCTGTGGCACCTGGGCGCTGCCCACACGCTAGCCTGTGGGACTTAAGAAGACCTCGGAGACTAGAAATCACCTGCAGACTGGAGACAGGTTAAAAAGGGCTCTTAGCCCAAACTGATACTGAAGCATCTCAAATTTTATACTGCAAAAAGTTATTAAATCAGCAACATTTTTACTGCCACATGCTTGCTTTGTATATCATTGATGTTGTTCCTAAAATGTGTGGTTAATCATTTCTGAAAATTTTATATTGATCTATTTTATATAATTTAATTCGATTTTGTTTAACAAACATTAATAAGCTCCAAGTGATCAAGGTACCATGGGGGTGGGAGTCGGGTTGGGGAGTAACAAATATTAGAAAGAAAAAACATCTTGCTCTGCCTTTTTGGTGATTACAGTCTAATGGGAGGCAGGCAAACAAGCAGATAAATGTGACATAAGTGATAAAAGAAGGACAGGAGGAAATAAAAGCATTTTAGATGACTGAAGGGAATATAAGACCATGCTATCAGCCTTCATGGAACACTACCAACCTACCACAAAACAGCCACATTTAAGTCCTCTATCCTCTAATTCTGATGCTAAAGTTCTGATTCCATTTATAAGCCATCGTCTCATCTCATCTTCTATGCAGTGCACGAGACTCTCTGAAATAGGTTTGTACCTTTGGACAATTAAAATGAATGTAGTAATTGGAAATATGAAGGTGCTGTCACAGGAATTGTGTTCTTGCTACATTGTATATGCATGTGTAGGAATGTTAAAATGTTAACATGTCTTCGACTGCACAACTACAATCATTATTAAGTAGTAAAATGTTCTTTTCCAATTCTACTTTTATACATTCATTCATTTAACAAATACACATACCTGTATGTGCCAGTCACTGTCTAGGCACTACAGACAAAGAAGTGGACTTGAGAGACAAGGTCCTTGCCTTTATGGGCTCATATTTAGATATCTGGAAATTAAACCAACTTGTAAACACAACTATTTCAAATAAAGGATAAACAGAAAGATATGTGGGGTGGAAGAATATTATTAGATTAGTCCAAAGAGGCCTCTCTTGAGAAACTACATTTGAGCTGAGTCTAAAATGATATAGAGGCAGCCTTGTGAACAGATAGGGAGAGAGTGTTCCAGGCAGAGGGCATAGCAAATGCAAAACCTCTGAGAAGAAAACCCACTTAGGATATTCAAGGATAAAAAAGAAGAAAAGAAAAACAGAATGCTGGAAGCAAACTGAGCTGGGAGATGAGTGGTACTATATGAGATTAGAGAGAAAGTCAAGGCTACGTGGAAGGAGTAATCACACATCTTGGTTTCCTTGTAAGGTTCAGTCTCAGTTTGTACCTGCTGTCCTCTTCTTGACTAGTAGGGCTCCTTTTATCTCACACATGTCCTAGAGGGGAGTAGAAATGATACTGTCACTCTACTCAGACTTTGGATCCTATTCCAAGTGCAGTGGGAAGCCATGAGGTGATTTTAAGCTAAACAAAGGCAAGATGTGATGTATCTTTTGAAAGAGCACTGAAAATCTCAACTGGTTTTTCTCTGTTTATAATAACTAATACTGATGATGATTACTGTTAGTTTACTCAATCAACAGAGGTGATTTCCCAGGTCTCCACTCCAATTTTTTTTTCACATGACCACATAAACACGTAAGTCAAATAAACATGGACTGGACACAAATACACACTTACTTATTCTCTATGCCAAGGCAGTGGAAGAATATAGAAATGTGTAATATTTTATAAACATTGTTTTACTAAATGTTATTAGTAAATTATTCCCTTACATATGTAGTATTGAATCAACAGCTCATTCCCTTTCAGGGAACATATGAAATATACTGTTTAGGTAGCATGATGGCACATTGCTAACAACATTAAATAAAGAGGAAGGCGCCTTGAATTCTAGCCATTTGGAATAATTTGTTTAAACATGTTAGGTCTCCGTTTCATCAACTACAAAATGGAAGTTTAGAGTTTTTTATTTCTTTCAAGGTAGGAGTGTCAATACTTGAAAATAGAACTAAAATAATGCGGAGGAGAGAGTGAAAGTAAGGGGAATGGAGACAGAAGAACTAAGACAAGGATTAGAAGGAGAAAAAAAGAATGGGGAGGGAAAGCGAGAGATGGGGAGAAGGAGGAGGAGAAAGGAGAGGAGAGTGAAAGAAGAGGAAAAGGAAGAGGAGGAAGAAAGCAAAGGGAAATAGGAAAGGAAAAGGGGGAGAAGGAAGAGGGAGGAAAGGAAAAAGAAGCAGGGAGAGGAAAGAAGGGAAAGGAAGAGGGGAAAAGCGGAGCCAGCAAAGGAAATTAAGCTGATGAAGTGAATCAGTCAGGGTTTTTGTTGCAAGCAACGGAAATCAGTTTGGTTTATTTAAGCAGAATTATCATTTATTCCCAAGTGGGCCAGATAATTGGCTTGGAGACTTTCACGAAGAATCAATCCCAACTTTGTATTGCCCAACATAAAGTCTAGTAGGACTGGTCTCATAGAGACACTGATGCCACTGTTTCTAGGCACAGATTTTGAGGCTTATACTATAGATACTCATAGTGCCAGATGCTGACAAGAGCTCTTGCCACCCTAACCCAAAGGATAGGTCTTTGCATCATCAGTTCTCAAATCCACATCCTCCAAGAGAGTATCTCATTGGCAAAACCAAAGACACATGCCTGTGTCCTCTCTTCCAGCAATTTTCATGGAAAGAAGTCACTGTGTCCCACCCATACTCATAAGGTAGAAAATTCCTTACACAAAAAAAGCAAGATGTATGCTGGGCATACAAAAAGAATGACACATGTTCATTTTAATAACAGAGTATATTTAGTGATAAATTAGCTTTGTGGTAAAAATATTTTACTATGAACATGGTAACATAGGCCAGGTACAGTGGCTTATGTTTGTAATTCCAGCACTTTGGGAGGCTGAGGTAGGGGGATTGCTTGATTCCAGGAGTTTGAGACCAGCTTGGGCAACACAATGTGACCCTGTCTCTACAAAATTTTTACAAATTAGCTGGGTGTGGTGGCACACATTTGTAGTCCCAGCTACTCATCTACTCGGGAGGTTGAGGTGGAGGTGGGAGGATTGCTTGATCCCAGAAGGTTGAGGGTACAGTGAGCTAGGCTTATGGCACTGCACTCCAGCCTGGGTGACAAAGTGAGACCCTGTTTCAAATTATAATAATAAAAATAAATTATTTAAAAAATACTGAAAGAAGAAAGAAAGAAAGAGAAAGAGAGAAAGAAAGAGAAAGAAAAAAGAGGTAACATAATTGATCTAGGGTTAAGTGAGTAAAGTATAATATATTTCTCTGTTCTGATTATTCCAAGGAATCTTTTAGTCTGGTGTCAGGGAGAGAATGGAGACCAGAAATCTCTTTCCTTTTCTTCACAGCAAGATGGAAGAAGCCAAAGATTCGAGCTCTTTCTCTCAAATTTAGCTTTTCAAACAGCAAGTTGTAAGTCTCAACTTAGGAAGTGAAAGTGTCATAGCTCTCTGATGCTGGCTAAAATTTTACTTTAAGTTTCTTGTCCTTGAAGAGAAACAGGAAGCACATTTTCTTATCAGCCAAAGCAGAATGAGTTCTTTTAGCAAGGTCCCACCCCCTGAGAGTGAACTTTGCACTGCCCAAATATGTGCGTGGAGCTCATTTGTGCTCTAATTGAATCCTTTAAAGCAACACAGCTGGAAGACTCAGATCTCACTTCCTTGATATTCTACAGTCTACAGTTCATTTTTGCCAAGCCAAAAAGTGACTTGTGGAGGGAAAAATAACCCTAACAACAACAATATTTAAAAAGAAACAAAACCAGAGAAACTATCTGACATTTTGGCACATCGGTTTAGTCAGTATATTCCCGCTGCTCGGAATAATTTCTCTGGACCTGGAACTCAACTTCTTCTTAGATAATTTATAATCATGGAAAACATACAGATCCCTGAGGTCAGGGAGCCACAGCGAGACCACATCCTTTGTTTTCATTTCTCAGCTCCAAGTTAAGCTGCTTATTGTGCCTGGATCCAAGATGTACAAATCATCCAGAGTGGCTGGGTTGTGTAAGAATGTTTCAACTGGCATGATGCCTGCTCTATCAATACAAATGGCTTAACTATTTTCTGATAAACCAAATAATCACTCTACATGGCTCTCCTGAAACTGTAACTGTCTCTGAGCTGGCAGAGGAACACTTGCAAAGGTGTTATGTTTGAGAATCATCTGCAGATTGAGTTTTACAGGAGTTGGTTCCCTTACTTTGACACCCTGGGAGCAACTTCATGTAAAGAACAGATCAGCGTCTGAATATGGAACAGTAGGTGTCAGGCCTCTGAGCCTAAGCTAAGCCATCAAATCCCCTGTGACCTGCACATACACATCCAGATGGCCAGTTCCTGCCTTAACTGATGACATTCCACCACAAAAGAAGTGAAAATGGCCTGTTCCTGCCTTAACTGATGACATTATCTTGTGAAATTCCTTCTCCTGGCTCATCCTGGCTCAAAAGCTCCCCCACTGAGCACCTTGTGACCCCCCACTCCCACCCACCAGAGAACAACCCCTTTGACTGTAATTTTCCTTTACCTACCCAAATCCTACAAAACGGCCCCACCCCTATCTCCCTTCGCTGACTCTTTTCAGACTCAGCCCGCCTGCACCCAGGTGAAATAAACAGCTTTATTCCTCACACAAAGCCTGTTTGGTGGTCTCTTCACATGGACATGCATGAAATTTGGTGCTGTGACTCAGATCAGGGGACCTCCCTTGCCAGATCAATCCCCTGTCCTCCTGCTCTTTGCTCCGTGAGAAAGATCCACCTACGACCTCAGGTCCTCAGACCCACCAGCCCAAGAAACATCTCACCAATTTCAAATCTGGTAAGCGGCCTCTTTTTACTCTCTTATCCAACCTCCCTCACTGTCCCTCAACCTCTTTCTCCTTTCAATCTTGGCGCCACACTTCAATCTCTCCCTTCTCTTAATTTCAATTCCTTTCATTTTCTGGTAGAGACAAAGGAGACACATTTCATCCGTGGACCCAAAACTCCAGCACCGGTCACTGACTAGGAAGGCAGCCTTCCTTTGGTGTTTAATCATTGCGGGGATGCCTCTCTGATTATTCACCCATGTTTCAGAGGTGTCAGACCATGCAGGGATGCCTGCCTTGGTCCTTCACCCTTAGCTTTTCTGGGGGAGGGACAAGTACCCCAACCCCTTCCCTCCATGTCTCTACCCCTTCTCTGCTTTTATGGGGGAAGGGCGAGAACCCCTCAACCCCTTCTCCTTCACCCTTAGTGGCAAGTCCTGCTTTTCTAAGGGGCAAGAACCCCCAATCCCTTATCTCTGCACCCTGACCTCTTATCTCTGTGCCCCAATCCCTTATCTCTGCGCCCCAATCCCTTATCTCTGCACCCCAATCCCTTATTTCCATGCCCCGACCTCTTATCTCTGTGCACCAACCCCTTATTTCCACACCCCAACCCCTTATTTCCACACCCCAACCCCTTAATTCCATGCCCCAACCCCTTAATTCCACGCCCCAACCCCTTAATTCCACACCCCAACCCCTTATTTCCACACCCCAACCCCTTATTTCCATGCCCCAACCCCTTATTTCCATGCCCCAACCCCTTATTTCCATGCCCCAACTCCTTTCCCACTTTTCTGGAGGGTAAGAACCCCCGAATCCCTTCCCTCCGTGTCTCTACTCTGTCTTTTCTCTGGGCTTGCCTCCTTCACTATAGGCAACCTTCTACCCTCCATTCCTCCTCCTTCTCCCTTAGCCTCTGTTCTCAAGAACTTAAAACCTCTTCAACTCACACCTGACCTAAAACCTAAATGCCTTATCTTCTTCTGCAACACCGCTTGGCCCCAATACAAACTTGACAATGGCTCTAAATGGCCAGAAAATGGCACTTTCAATTTCTCCATCCTATAAGACCTAAATAATTTTTGTCGAAAAATGGGCAAATGGTCTGAGGTGCCTTACATCCAGGCATTTTTCACACTTCGTTCTCTCCCTAGTCTCTGTTCCCAATGCGATTCCTCCCAAATCCTCCTTCTTTCCCTCCTGCCTGTCCCCTCAGTCCCAACCCCAAGTGTCACTGAGTCTTTCCAGTCTTCCTTTTCTACAGACCCATCTGACCTTTCCCCTCCTCCCCAGGCTGCTCCTCACCAGGCCGAGCTAGGTCCTAATTCTTCCTCAGCCTCCGCTCCTCCACCCTATAATCCTTGTACCACCTCCCCTGCTCACACCCGGTCCAGCTTACAGCTTAGTTCCGCAACTAGCTCTTCTCCACCTGCCCAACAGTTTCCTCTTAGAAAGGTGGCTGGAGCTGAAGGCATAGTCAAGGTACATGTACCTTTTTCTCTATCAGACCTCTCTCAGACCAGTCAAAGTTTAGGCTCTTTCTCATCAGACCCCACTAAATATATACAGGAATTCCAATATCTAACTGTGTCGTACAATTTAACCTGGAGTGACTTAAATGTCATCCTGACTTCTACCCTCTCCCCAGATGAACGGGAAAGAGCTTTTTCTCTAGCCCAATCTCATGCTGACAACCGCCGGCTTCACAAGCCAGACCTCCAGGAAGGCATTAGAGCAGTTCCCCGAGAGGATCCCCAATGGAACTACCAGGCAAATTCCCCAGGTATAGCTAGGTGAGATTACATGATTTCCTGCCTAGTTGAAGGGCTTAAAAAGGCAGCTTACAAAGCTGTTATTTATGACAAGCTTAAAGAAACTACCCAAGGTAAAGATGAAAACCCAGCCCAGTTCATGGCCCACTTAGCAGCAACCCTTAGACGCTATACCGTCCTAGACCCAGAAAGCCCAGAAGGCCGCCTTATTCTTAATATGCATTTTATCACCCAATCCACTCCTGACATTAGGAAAAAACTCCAAAAATTAAATTCCGGCCCTCAAACTCCACAACAGGACTTAATTAACCTCACCTTCAAGGTGTACAATAATAGAAAAAAGTTGCAATTCCTTGCCTCCACTGTGAGACAAACCCCAGCCATATCTCCAGCACAGAAGAACTTCCAAATGCCTGAACTGCAGCGGCCAGGCATTCCTCCAGAACCTCCTCCCCCAGGAGCTTGCTACAAGTGCTGAAAATCTGGCCACCAGGCCAAGGAATGCCCGCAGCCCGAGATTCCTCCTAAGCCATGTCCCATTTATGCAGGACCCCACTGGAAATTGGACTGTTCAACTCACCTGGCAGCCACTCCCAGAGCCCCTGGAACTCTGGCCCAAGGCTCTCTGACTCCTTCCCAGATCTTCTCGGCTTAGCGGCTGAAGACTGACGCTGCCCGATCGCCTCGGAAGCCCCGTAGGCCATCACAGACACCAAGCTTTAAGTAACTCTCACAGTGGAAGGCAAGGCCATCCCCTTCTTCATCAATACGGAGACTACCCACTCCACATTACCTTCTTTTCAAAGGCCTATTTCCCTTGCCTCCATAACTGTTGTAGGTATTGACGGCCAGGCTTCTAAACCTCTTAAAACTCCCCAACTCTGGTGCCAACTTAGACAATACTCTTTTAAGCACTCCTTTTTAGTTATCCCCACCTGCCCAGTTCCCTTATTAGGCCGAGACACTAAATTATCTGCTTCCCTGACTATTCCTAGACTACAGCTGCATCTCATTGCCGCCCTTCTTCCCAATCCAAAGCCTCCTTTGCATCCCCTTCTTGTATCCCCCCACCTTAACCCACAAGTATACCTCTACTCCCTGCTTGGCAACCGATCATGCACCCCTTACCATCTCATTAAAACCTAATCACCCTTACCCTGCTCAATGCCAAGATCCCATCCCACAGCATGCTTTGAAAGGATTAAAGCCTATTATAACTTGCCTGCTACAGCATGGCCTTTTAAAGCCTATAAACTCTCCTTACAGTTCCCCCATTTTACCTGTCCTATAACCAGACAAGCCTTACAGTTTAGTTCAAGATCTGTGCCTTATCAACCAAATTGTTTTGCCTATCCACCCCATGGTGCCAAACCCATATACTCTCCTATCCTCAATACCTCCCTCCACAACCCATTATTCTGTTCTAGATCTCAAACATCTTTCTTTACTATTCCTTTTCATCCTTAATCCCAGCCTCTGTTCACTTTCACTTGGACTGACCCTGACACCCATCGAGCTCAGCAAATTACTTGGGCTGTACTGCCGTAAGGCTTCACAGACAGCCCCCATTACTTCAGTCAAGCCCAAAATTCTTCCTCATCTGTTAACTATCTCGGCGTAATTCTCATAAAAACACACGTGCTCTCCCTGCCAATCATGTCCAGCTGATCTCTCAAACCCCAACATCTTCTACAAAACAACAACCCCTTTCCTTCCTAGGCATGGTTAGTGCGGTCAGAATTCTTACACAAGAGCCAGGACTGCACCCTATAGCCTTTTTGTCCAAACAACTTGACCTTACTGTTTTAGGCTGGCCATCATGTCTCCGTGCAGCAGCTGCTGCCACCCTAATACTTTTAGAGACCCTCAAAATCACAAACTATGCTCAACTCACTCTCTACAGCTCCCATAATTTCCAAAATCTATTTTCTTCCTCACACCTGACGCATATACTTTCTGCTCCCCGGCTCCTTCAGCTGTACTCACTCTTTGTTAAGTCTCCCACAATTACCATTGTTCCTGGCCCAGACTTCAATCCGGCCTCCCACATTATTCCAGATACCACACCTGACCCTCATGACTGCATCTCTCTGATCCACCTGACATTCACCCCATTTCCCCATATTTCCTTCTTTCCTGTTCCTCACCCTGATCACACTTAGTTTACTGATGGCAGTTCCACCAGGCCTAATTGCCACACACCAGCAAAGGCAGGCTATGCTATAGTACAAGCCACTAGCCCGCCTCTTAAAACCTCTCATTTCCTATCCATCATAGAAATCTATCCTCAAGGAAATAACTCCTCAGTGTTCCATCTACTATTCTACTACTTCTCAGGGATTATTCAGGCCCCCTCCCTTCCCTACACATCAAGCTCGCGGATTTGCCCCCACCCAGGACTGGCAAATTAGCTCATCATGCCCCAAGTCAGATAACTAAAATACCTCTTAATCTAAGTAGACACTTTCACTGGATAGGTAGAGTCCTTTCCTACAGGGTCTGAGAAGGCCACCACAGTTATTTCTTCCCTTCTGTCAGACATAATTCCTCAGTTTAGCCTTCCCACCTCTATACAGTCTGATAACAGACCAGCCTTTATTAGTCAAATCAGCCAAGCACTTTTTCAGGCTCTTAGTATTCAGTGAAACCTTTATATCCCTTACAGTCCTCAGTCTTCAGGAAAAGTAGAACGGACTAAAGATCTTTTAAAAACACACCTCACCAAGCTCAGCCACCAACTTAAAAAGGACTGGACAATACTTTTACCACTTTCCCTTCTCAGAAGTCAGGCCTGTCCTCAGAATACTACAAGGTACAGCCCATTTGAGCTCCTGTATAGATGCTCCTTTTTATTAGGCCACAGTCTCATTCCAGACACCAGACCGACTTGGACTGTGCCCCAAAAAACTTGTCATCACTACTATCTTCTGTCTAGTCATACTCCTATTAACCACTCTCAACTACTCACACATGCCCTGCTCTTGTTTACACTGCCAGTTTACACTGTTTTTCCAAGCCATCACAGCTGATATCTCCTGGTGCTATCCCCAAACCGCCACTCTTAACTCTTAAAGTAAATAAATAATCTTTGCTGGCAGGACTATGCTGAATCTCCTTAGGCACTCTCTAATCAGATGTCCTGAGTCCTCCCAATTCTTAGTCCTTTAATACCTGTATTTCTCCTTCTCTTATTCCGTTTAGTTTTTCAATCCATACAAAACTGTATCCAGGCCATCACTAATAATTCTACATGACAAATGTTTCTTCTAACAGTCCCACAATATCACCCCTTACCACAAAAATCTTCCTTCAGCTTTATCTGTCTCACTCTAGGTTCCCATGCCGCCCCTAATTCCACTCGAAGCAGCCCTGAGAAACATCGCCCATTATCTCTCCATACCAACCCCCAAAATTTTCACTGTCCCAACACTTTACCACTATTTCATTTTATTTTTCTTATTAATATAAGAAGACAGGAATGTCAGGCCTCTGAGCCCAAGCTAAGCCATCATATCCCCTGTGACCTGCACGTACACATCCAGATGTCCAGTTCTTGCCTTAACTGATGACATTCCACCACAAAAAAAGTGAAAATGGCCTGTTCCTGCCTTAACTGATGACATTATCTTGTGAAATTCCTTCTCCTGGCTCGTTCTGGCTCAAAAGCTCCCCTACTGAGCACCTTGTGACCCCCACTCTGACCACCAGAGAACAACCCCCCTTTGACTGTAATTTTCCTTTACCTACCCAAATCCTATAAAACGGCCCCACCCCATCTCCCTTTGCTGACTCTCTTTTCAGACTCAGCCTGCCTGCAGCCAGGTGAAATAAACAGCTTTATTGCTCACACAAAGCCTGTTTGGTGGTCTCTTCACATGGACACGCATGAAAGTAGGTGCTTTATTGTCACACCTGCCTTCCCTTCCTCTCCAACAACAGATTGGGCAGCACCCATGGATTAGCTTTTTCCTGCCTCCATCACAGATGTTCTCATTCAGACACGAATGTGAGCTGCTGCTTCTGCATAGAGCTCAGTATGGTTGCCTGACAAATTTTTTTTTTTTAAGACGGAATCTCACTCTGTCGCCCAGGCTGGAGTGCAGTGGTGCGATCTCGGCTCACTGCAAGCTCCGCCTGCCAGGTTCATGCCATTCTCCTGCCTCAGCCTCCTGAGTAGCTGGGACTACAGGTGCCCACCACCACGCCCAGCTAATTTTTTGTATTTTTAGTAGAGACGGGGTTTCACCATGTTAGCCAGGATGGTCTCAATCTCCTGACCTCATGATCCGCCCACCTTGGCCTCCCAAAGTGCTGGGATTACAGGCATGAGCCACCGTGCCCAGCCCTGACAATCTTAACAGGATCTCTGGACATGCATATGAACAGTGGCCACAAGTCAGTCTACCCACTCTTTCCTACAAAACAATCATGTTTTTAAAGAATTTCTTAATATTTATCAAAGGCTCAGCATTTGTGGAATTGCTGGCAAATGCCAGCAGTTTAATAAACGTGTAACAGATTGGTTTATTTCTGTGTTAGATTTGGTTTGTTTTCCCCCAAGATTAGCCTGTATAATTAAGAATTCTTTTTGGAACTTGGAGATCAATTCTTAAAGAAAATGGGAAATAGGCCACTCATACAGAAAGCAATCAGATCTGGATCATCTGGATTCATTTTGTGGATTAAAAGGTTGAAACTCTGCGATGAGTTTTCAACAAAAAACTATTCCATATGTGAGGCATTGGGCTAAATTTAAGGATAAATTAAAAACTTTGGATTTTTTTATTTCCTGTTATTTTTGTTTCTTGATTTGAAGTTTCAAAAAATTGCTACTTGTTTGGAAATGACTACCTTGACTAATCCAGGGAAGTCATTAATCTGGTTAAAGGTGAAAGAAATTAATGCTAGAGAACTTGAGGAGTGTTAGTTTACTCTCAGGAATTTACTGTGTTGCTTAGAATAAATAAGTGAAATTAGAATTACTGCCATTGCAACCGCCCAGTGGGTTCACCTTGCCCACTGCCTAGACAGAGCCAATTTACCAAGACAGGGGAATTGCAGTAGAGAAAGAGTAATTCACACAGAGCTGGCTGTGCAGGAGACCAGAGTTTTATTACTCAAATCAGTCTTCCTGAGCATTCTGAGATCAGAGTTTTTAAGGACAACCTGGTGGGCTGGGGGAAGCCAGTGAGCCAGGAGTGCTGATTGGTCAGAGATGAAATCATAGGGAGTCAAAGCTGTCTTCTTGTGCTGAGTAAGTTCCTGGGTGGGGGGCACAAGGTGCCAGCTGATCCATCAAGAGCAGGATCTGCAAAATATCTCAAGCACTGATCTTAGGATCAGTTTAGGGAGGATCAGAATCTTGTAGCCTCCAGCTGCATGACCCCTAAACCATCATTTCTAATCTTGTGGCTAATTTGTTAGCACTAGAAAGGCAGTCTAGTCCCCAGACAAGAAGGAGGTTTGTTTTGGTAAAGGGCTGTTATCATCTTTGTTTTAAACTATCAACTACAAACTAAGTTTCTCCCAAAGTTAGTTCAGCCTACACCCAAGGAATGAACAAGGACAGCTTAAAAGTTAGAAGCAAGATGGAGTCAGTTAGGTTAGATCTCTTTCACTGCCTCAGTCATAATTTTGCAAAGGTGGTTTCACCATTGTATTCTGGGAAATTGTGGGATGACATTTGGGAGTGCCTTAGCTTAGAAAAAATGGGACAAGGCCAGAAAGGGGGAGGGAAGAGAGAAAGAGAGAGAGAGAGAGAGAGGGAGAGAAGCTTGTAGTTATTCCAAAATGGTGATTTGCAAGATACTCTATTTTAGAGATGCCCTCATCCTTGAATGTTCAAGTGGGACCAAAAAGAGTACCTAAAAAGAAGAAAGAATTCATTGTTCACCTTGGACCAAGCCAGCCATTAAAGAAGAAAGAGTTTTTCCTTGATCTCTGTTTCACATAGAAATGTGATCTGTTTCTCCTTGCTCTAACACAGCTGAGGTGGTTAGGTAAGGTCTAGAGAAATGTATTTCTTGGAATAAAAAATGGAGGTCAAAGAGGGCTAGGGGCAGCCTTCTCTAGCGTCTGGGCCTCCTGCTAAAGGGACTTTAGTTTCCCAAGATGTCTAGGCCAACTATTGAGAATAGGAGACCAGGAATGGATTCGTGACTGATGCTCAAACTAGTAAAATTATGTATGTTTGCCTGGAATATTGTATTTTACCTTCTGGCTTATTTCACTTTTCATAATGTCCTCCAGGTTGCCTGGAATATTTTATATACTGGAACAATGAGCACAAGGGTGACTATGGTAGATCAACAGGTTTGGGTTCTTGGCGTCTCCCATATCTTTAACAGGTAACTAACCCATTTGATCCTGCATGGTCCTATTTTAAACGCATCTACTCCATCTTCTAGGAACTCATGTAGCAACTATTCCCAGCATAGACAGAATTTTTTATACAATGGAGAAACACTAAGAAGTTTCTCATCCAGTGATCTGTAGATACACATACATATCCAGAATACAAGCACACAGCCAAAATAGGGTATGTCATTCCTGAGTACACGACACAAATGTTGAATGATGAAAAGAAGCTACAAGCAGTAAGTCAGGAAATCACAGACACCTGGGAGGGGTGACCCAAGCCCTTTAATTCTGCAGTGAATAAAAATAGCTGAGAGATTTGCTTTGCATCACATGCAAAACCAAATTCTTCCACATTGAGATACATGTTGCTGCTCACTCACTGATTTCTGTTCTAAACATGGAAATTCCAGGAATGTGAGGGGTTCTTTTAATCTCATACTGCATACTGTTGACCAGAGGTTTCAACATGTGTGTTTTCCTTGATTCAACCAATTTTAAAGAAGTAAAGCTAAAATTTAAAATCAGGGGTTTTACCTAAAAATCTATGTTTCCATCTTCCTTTGAAAAATTGAAAGATAGGGGAACAATGGATTGACCTACTTCTGTGCAATAATGATGCACTTGACTGAGAAGCAACTGTTCTCATTAGACAGGACGTGAGCTTTCTAGGACGCCACAAATTTGATCGCTCACTTTGTCTCTCTAACATTGAGGTTAACAGTTGCCAATCATCATCGCACCAGCACAACCAGTTAGTTGTTTTCCTTTTAGTATTGGAAATATTTATCTGCTGCTCATGTTTCTATCAATTGTGGGGTAACAAATGTCATGCGATGCCAACACAGCCACATGTTTCAAGAACAATGAAAAGCGTATTTCTTCATGGAAACACAGAACAGTTCTATGTATTTAATAGGCAAACCCTCCTCTTGCTTCACTCATATTCCTATCTGGTCCCTTCAGGCATTTGAGATTTTTAAATCCTGAGGCCAGGTTTATCAGAGGTTGTATTTTATCCTTAAACGCCCAGAGCTCCTTGGAATTATTACAATCAGATAAGTTGTCAGGGTAGTATAAAATATCTTCCTAGGCAAGGGAAAAATCTTATCCTGTGCACAGGGACTTTGA